>NC_057812.1:264359277-264367550 GCF_018294505.1 Triticum aestivum | reverse complement strand
AGGCGGCGGCTGCGGCGACGTGCGGCGGCTGTGGGAGGCGGGGCGGGTCGAGGTGGCAGGGTGAGGTGGCGGCGGCAGGGTATTTATGAGAGGGGGTGGCGCGGCTTGGGGAAGGGGGCGTCGGGTCGGGGTCGGCCTCGGGAGGCATGCCCCGGCCGGACTCGGCTGCGACGGCGGTGCGGTCTCCCACGGGGAAGGCGGCGGCGGGTGCGGGCCTGGCCTGGCTCGGCTGGGCCTTCAGCCCAGTCGGGCGCGCGGTACTTTTTTTAACAATTCCGCATAAACTAAGAAAAATTCTAGAAAATAAAATAAAATTCTAAAAATGCCAAAATAAAGTTTCACCGCCTAAATAAAATATTTAGAGCGAGATGAACATTTTCTTGGCCCTAAAATGCAGTTTTGAAAAACATGCAAATTTTCCTAAATTCAAATAAACTAGCCAAAAACTCCAAAATAAAATCTTATTTGATTTTTTATTAAATCTTCAATATATCTTTATTTTGGGACAGTCATTTTATTCCCTCTCTCATATTTGTATAATAGAAATAATTGCAGATAAAATAAATAAAATCAAATGATCCTATTTTCAAAAATTGAGAAAACCCAAATATGAAAATAACGAAATCCCCAACTCTCTCCGTGGGTCCTTGAGTTGCGTAGAAGTTCTGGATCAGGACAAGAGCAAATAAAAATATGATATGCAGTGATGATTTAATGTATACCATTCCAAATTGAAAATTTGGGATGTTAAAACCTACCCCCCTTAAGATGAATCTCGCCCTCGAGATTCGGGTTGGCTAGAAAATAGGTGAGTGTGGTCCTTCAACAGATCTTCCTCTCGCTCCCAGGTGGCTTCATCCTCGGTGTGGTGGCTCCACTGAACCTTGCAAAACTTGATAACCTTGCTGCGGGTGACTCAGCTGGCATACTCGAGAATCTTAACTGGTTTTTCCTCATAGGTCAAATCACTATCCAACTGAATCGCTTCCAGCGGCACTGTATCTCTCAGCGGTATATCCGCCATCTCTGCGTGTCACTTCTTCAACTGGGAAACGTGGAACACGTCGTGAACTCCCGACAATCCCTCAGGCAATTCCAACTTATAAGCGATTTCTCCCATGCGTTCCAAAACTTTGTATGGTCCCACAAAACGTGGCACTAACTTTCCCTTAACTCCAAAGTGCTTAACTCCTCGAAGTGGAGATACACGAAGATAAACTCTATCTCCGGCTTCGTAAACTATCTCCTTGCGTTTAGAGTCTACATAGCTCTTCTGCCTGGACTGGGCTACCTTGAGCCTATTGCGAATCAACTTCACCTTCTGTTCAGACTCCTTAATCAAATCTGGTCCAAACAACTGGCGGTCTCCAACTTCGTCCCACGATAATGGTGTTCTACACCTTCTTCCGTACAAGGCTTCAAAAGGGGCCATCTTCAAACTGGATTGATAACTATTGTTGTAAGAGAACTCCGCATATGGTAAGTTGTCGTCTCAACTAGATCCATAATCTAGCGCACAAGCTCTCAGCATATCCTCCAAAATCTGATTGACTCTCTCGGTCTGTCCATCGGTCTGCAGATGAAAAGTTGTACTGAACTCTAGCCTGGTGCCCAAAGTTTTGTGCAACTGATTCGAGAACTTTGAGGTAAACTGGGTTCCTCTATCTGATACAATGCTCCTCGGTACTCCATGCAGACATACGATCCTGGTCATGTATATCTTTGCCAACTTAGCACTGGTGTAAGTGGTCTTCACTGGTATGAAATGAGCTACCTTCATCAAGTGATCGACTACAACCCATATCGAGTCATAGCCTGAACGGGTCCTGGGTAATCCCATGATAAAATCCATGCCTAGCTTATCCCACTTCCATTCGGGTATCAGCAATGGTTGTAACAATCCTGCTGGCTTCTGATGCTCTGCCTTTACTCTCTGACATACATCACAAACTGCTACATACTCTGCAATATCCTTCTTCATTCCGGTCCACCAAAAAGTGTCTTTCAAATCCAAATACATCTTGGTATTTCCTGGGTGAATAAAGTATGGCGAATCATGGGCCTCTTGCAGAATTAGCTTCCTGATCTCCGGGTCATTAGGCACATAAACGCCGTCGTCAAACCATAAGGTATCGTGTTCATCCTCATGAAATCCTTTAACTTTTCCCTTGCTCATCTTCTCCTTTATGGTGGCAATCTCCTTGTCGGTCTTCTGAGCTTCTCTGATCTTATCCATCAGAGTAGACTGAATCTCCAATGCTGCCACACAGCCTCTCGGAACTATCTCCAAACATAGCTCACGAAGATCCTCAGCTAACTCCTTTGGTAACTCTCCGGTCATTAGTGTGTTGACATGGCTCTTGCGGCTCAATGCGTCAGCTACTACGTTAGCCTTTCCGGGATGATAATGTAATCTCATATCATAATCCTTGATGAGCTCCAACCATCTCCTTTGCCTGAGATCCAACTCCTTCTGCGTGAAGATGTACTTCAAACTCTTGTGATTCGTGTACACCTCATAATGGTTTTCGATGAGAAAATGTCTCCACGTCTTTAAAGCATGCACTACGGCTGCTAACTCCAAGTTGTGTGTAGCATAATTCAACTCATGGGGCTTAAGCTATCGTGAGGCATATGAAACAACTCTTCCCTCCTGCATAAGCACTGGTCCAAGTCCTCGACGTGAAGCGTCGCAATATACTTCATAATCCTTCCGCTGATCTGACAGAATCAACACTACCGATGTAACCAAACGTTTCTTCAACTCCTGGAAACTGGCCTCACATTCTTCAGTCCATTTGAACTTTGTATGCTTCTTCAACAAATCCGTCATAGGTTTTGCAATTTTCGAGAAATTTTTCAATGAACCTCCGGTAGTATCCTGCGAGTCCAAGAAAACTCCAGATCTCTCCAGCTGTTGTTGGGGCTTCCCAATTTGTCATAGTGACAACCTTGGTGGGATCTACAGCTATTCCTTCTCCGGATATAACATGTCCGAGGAATCCCACTTCCTTCAACCAAAACTCACATTTGCTGAACTTGGCGTATAACTGATGTTATCTGAGCTTACCAAGTACCAAACGCAAATGTTCTTTATGTTCTTCTTCATTCTTCGAGTAAACCAGTATATCATCAATGAACACTATGACAAACTTATCCAAAAACTCCATAAACACTTTGTTCATCATGTTCATAAAATAGGCAGGTGCATTAGTCAGACCAAATGACATAACGGTATACTCATACAACCCATACCTTGTGGTAAAAGTTGTCTTAGGTATGTCCTGCTCTCGAATCTTCAACTGGTGGTATCCTGATCGCAAATCGATCTTGGAAAATACCTTAGCTCCTTACAATTGGTCAAACAAATCATTGATCATCGGCAGTGGGTACTTATTCTTGATCGTCACTTCATTCAATCCTCGATAATCAACAACCATCCTTAACGATCCATCCTTCTTTTCCACTAGAAGTACTGGTGATCCCCAAGGTGACGAACTTGGGAAAATATATCCCTTATCCATTAACTATTTAATCTGCTTCTTAATCTCCTCTAAATCCTTTACAGGCATTCTATACGGTCTCTTAGATATTGGTCATGTGCCTGGAAAAAGCTCAATCAAAAACTCAATGTCTCTATCCGGTGGCATGCCTGGCAATTCTTCTGGAAATACATCTGGAAAATCCTTTACCACCGGTACCTCCTCCTGTACAACTCCTAATAAGGAATTTACTTGAGTCCTATTCGGCACATGCCGTGATACATACTTGATCCATCTTCTCTCTGGGGTGGTAAGCAATATCGACTTACTGGCGCAATCGATGTTTCCCCCATACATTGATAGCCAATCCATACCCAGAATTACATCCAAACCTTGCGATTCCAAAATGATTAAATACGAGGGAAACACATGCCTACCTATACTCAATGGCACTTGAAAACATCCTTTACTGGCCATATACTCCGCTCCTGGTGAGCTTACTAACATAGGTATTCTAAGGACCTTGGTGGGCAGTTTATACTTATCCACGAATCCCCTTGATATGTATGAATGCGATGCACCAGTATCAAAAAGAACAATTCCAGTAAAAGACTTAACCAAAAACTTGCCGATTACTGCATCTGGCTGGGCTTCAACCTCCTCCACATTAACGTGGTTCACCTGTCCCCTATTGAAACGGTTGGGCTTCTTCCCAGAGCTTCCATTGCCATTTCCATTCTGGGCTTCAGGACATTCATTGGCATAATGTCCGGTCTTCTGACACTTATAACAAGTGACTTGGCTTAGGTCTCTCTTGGATGGGATTGATGGGTTGGTACAATTCTGACCATTGCTCCCCCCATTCCCATTACCATTCTTGGGGCCATTATGATTATGCAAACTTCCTCCTCCATGGGTATGCTAAAAATGACCTCCCGATTTCGGGGTAAAACGTGGTTTCTGATGAGCTCCTGAATTGTACTTCCCTTGTCCATACTTCCTCTTGTGGTTCTCAATCTGCTGCTGCTTCCCTTCTATCATAAGAGCACGATCTACCAACTCCTGGTAGTTGTTAAAAGTTACTACCATCAACTGCATGCTCAACTCATCATTCAGTCCTTCCAGAAACTTCTCCTGCTTACCTCCATCCGTAGCAACTTCATCCGGGGCATAACGTGCTAACTTACTAAAGTCATCCACGTATTGGCCAACTGTCTGTCCTCATTGGCGCAAGTTGTGAAACTCACACTTCTTCATGGCCATAGCTCCTGCTGAAACATGGGCTGTACGAAAAGCCTACTGAAATTGGTCCCATGTCACCGTGGCTATAGGGTAGGTGACCGTGTAATTCTCCCACCATGATGTTGCTGGTCCATCCAACTGATGTGCGGCAAAATGCACCTTCTCAACGTCAGTACATCCTGTAGTGGTTAACTCCCTTCCAATCTTGCAGAGCCAATCATCTGCTACTATAGGCTCGGTGCTACTGGAGAACACCGACAGATTCAGTCTAAGGAAACGGGTTAAGTGATCAACAGGTGGGGGTGGTGGTGGGTTGCTGTTGTTGTTGTTACCCTGATTTTGATTCTGGACTAGCAACTGCATCAATGCATTCTGTTGCTGGTTCAACTGAGTGAGCTCCGGCGGAAATGCAGATCCATTGTCATGTCTCGGAGGCATCTGAGGGTTTAGAAAAGATGAGAATTAAGAATAGATTGAGGTCTAGAGAGAAAACACTACCCATATGCACATGAGGCAAATGCAAACAAAATCACTTCACTCAAATCAAACAAGGGCATACAATCGGTCTAGAACTATTGTTACAAAAGTGTTTGGACTATGATAAATACATGGTGGAATTCTACTACTGTTTTGGTGGTCTACTAGAAATATTCCTCGGTTGCAGACTCCATGATATCTGCTCCAGCTTCATCTTCAAAGTCATCATCGCTCAGGTCAGAGTCGGTGTCGTCGATGATGATTTAGTCTTTCGGGCGAATCTCCTTGGGTTCTTCGTCTTCTTCTACTGGTGTGGGGCCTCCCATGAATATCCCAATATTCTTAATCAGGTCGTCATTCTTCTCCACTAGTACGACGATTTCCTCCTCAAAATCTTCACGTGCAGCCTTGAGTTCTTCCTCCAGCTCCGTGATTCTTGTCATCGCCTTCTTCAGATCTATCATGCCTGCGCACATCTGGTTCTCCTGACGTCAAATGTGCTGGTTTAACTCCTGGATAAAAGTTGCGATTGATCTATCCTTCTTGGTGCTGATCATCTCCCATTGCTCATTTCGGCGCCCACAAATCTGGTAGATAGTATCCTTGAGATCATTGTGGTAAACTTCTCCAATACGTCCCATGGTGATGTGGGCTGCCATGCTCTTTCCTAGACTCCAAGTTGGTGCATCAAAGGAAAACTATATGGGCTCGGTGACTGGCGCGAACGTCCTTCCTGTAACTTGAACTTGAATCATCCAGCGCCCCTCTTCGGGTAAAGTGGTATTGTATGTCCCGGTGAATCTTGGTACTCCGATGTTCAGGTACTTAGTGACTTCCTTCAGGTGGCGTCCAAAAGGTGTATCTTCATCCGGTTGCGTGAACTTGTTCCTTGCATCCGCCATCCTAAAAGAGTAGAAAAGATGAGAAGTCACAAATGAGAAGAGAGTGGTGATCTAGGTCTTTATCTTAGTGGTCGTGTCCTACAGTCAGCGTGTGCTCTAATACCATCTTGTAGCGACCCGACCTCAGACGGTCAAGTCTCTGTGCTTCAGTGTCATCCCTGGATTAGTAATGCTGACACGCACAGTACTTGAAGGATTTATAACAGAGTAGCAATCACACACTTATTACATCGAGTGTCTCAAAAGAGAACTTATTACAAATAATATGTCTTAAGGCCATCTAATAACGATAAAAGCGGAAGGCTTGGAAGATAAGTGAGTCCATCAACTCCAACAGCATCACTGAGTATAGAACCACGAACTAAGGCTCCTTATTTGTCATCAGAAAAGTCTGCAACATGAACGTTGCAGCCCGAAAACGGGTCAGCACATGGAATATGCTGGCAATGTAACACATAGAGAGTAGTGAACAGAAATAGGCTATACTACATGCATATATGGCTGGTGGAAAGCTCTATGGTTACAGTTTTGCGTAAAGCCAATTTTCCCCTACTGCAAAGGAATAAATTTTATTTAACTATCATGGTAGTTGATAAACATTGAGAGCGTAGACACCCTCTCAATCCCAATTAAACGTCATCATTAAAACCCAGCAAAATTAATTAAGGTCACGTGATGAGATTCACATGATAATCCAAGTACTAGATACTTAAGACGTCCATAACCGAGGACACGACTAACCATGATTAGTTTATACACTCTGCAGAGGTTTGTACACTTTTCCCCACAAGACTCGATCTCCTCCGTTGGGATTCTCGCACTACATGGTGTTTGAGAAACAAATGACCGAGACATAGTCTTTCAGAAGCGCTAGCACCTTACGATCGGGGTAGACCGTTACACCTACTTTCCCCTACATCTGCTAGTCTACCACTATAAGAGTTCGCATGACTTAATCAACTATGCTAGAGCCCATAGTAGCTTGTGGCTGCACACGGAAGTTTCTAGTATGAATAATCTCATGATCCCTTTGAGCATAGGTGGCGGTCCATAAAGAAAAACAAGCAATTGCTGGAATACCCAGGTGCCTCAATCCACCCAGATGTGTATTAAAGTTGCCACCTTAAGTTGAACCATTAATTATCATTCTCACATCTGTCATGGATACACTCAAACCCAATCCACATCTACAAGCATAGCATGGCATCAGAAAACGTAGAAGTAACTCCTAGGGTTTGATAATAAAATAGGTAATAGGTACTACCTCATCTACTTCCCAAAACCCACATATTAATCAGATCCTATTCATGCAATGGTTTGAGGATTGATCTAATGCAATAAAACTGGGTAGTAAGAGGTATGATCAAAGTGATACTTGCCTTGCTGATGATCCGCGAAACCTAGAGATTCGAAGTAGCAAGCGGCGCACTCCGGGTACTCTAACACAAACAAACAAACAATCATACAATAAGTACTCATCTAATGCACATGTAAAACTCAAATAAGAGATCTAACCAGAAAGTTCAACTTAAGAACTCCAGTTTGCAAAAGAAACAAATCGAACGAAAGAACGAAAGTCAAACGGCGAAAGAAAACAAGCTTCGATTACTAATCTGGACCTAAGTCAATTTTTTTACAGAAGCAAAAACTTGTTTGAGTTGGTTAAATGGAAAGAGGGTTTCGAGACGAAACTCTAGGCGCTTGAATCGCCTGATTCTGATAAACGAGCAAAAAGTTAAACTAAAACGAAGATCGGATCAGAAATCGCCATCAGAAATAATCGCGGAAAATCCGAGAAAAAGAGAAAACTGACGAACAGACTAACGAACTAACGTTCGTTATCTGGAACTAAACGGTGAACTCGTCCGTTAAAATGAACGAACGAGCGAATGCTCGCTAAAAAAAGAACCGATAAAACCGATCTAACAAAAAAACCTAGGGTTTAAAAAAACGGATCGGTTTTCTTTGGAAAACCGGCAGCGAACGGCGCGGCTACCTCGTCGGACTCCGGCGGGACTCGGGGCTCCGGCGGGGTGGGGTGGCGTCAGCGGCGAACGGCGTGGCTACCTCGTCGGACTCCGGCAGGACTCGGGGCTCCGACGGGGTGGGGTGGCGTCAGCGGCGGGCGCGGCAGGCGGCGGCGAGCGGCGGCTGCGGGAGGTGGGGCGGG
>NC_057812.1:264296363-264359011 GCF_018294505.1 Triticum aestivum | reverse complement strand
GGTGGGGTATTTATGAGAGGGGGGTGGCGCGGCTTGGGGAAGGGGGCGCGGGGTCGGGGTCGGCCTCGGGAGGCGTGCCCCGGCCGGACTCGGCTGCGGCGGCCGTGCGGTCTCCCGCGTGGAAGGCGGCGGCGGGAGCGGGTCTGTCCTGGCTCGGCTGGGCCTTCGGCCCAGTCGGGCGCGCGGTACTTTTTTTTAACAATTCTGCCGAAACTAAGAAAAATTCTAGAAAATAAAATAAAATTCTAAAAATGCCAAAATGAATTTTTGCTGCCTAAATAAAATATTTAGAACGAGATGAACATTTTCTTGGCCCTAAAATGCAGTTTTGAAAAACGTGCAATTTTTCCTAAATTCAAATAAACTAGCCCAAAACTCCAAAATAAAATCTTATTTGATTTTTTATTAAATCTTCAATATTTATTTATTTTGGGAAAGTCATTTTATTCCCTCTCTCATATTTGTATAATAGAAATAATTGAAGATAAAATAAATAAAATCAAATGATCCTATTTTCAAAATTTGAGAAAACCCAAATATGAAAATAACGAAATCCCCAACTCTCTCCGTGGGTCGTTGAGTTGCGTAGAATTTCTGGATCAGGACAAGAGCAAATAAAAATATCATATGCAGTGATGATCTAATGTATAACATTCCAAATTGAAAATTTGGGATGTTACATAAAAAAGAAAGGTAAAAAACATTTGAGAGGAAATAGATAGAGGGAAAGTGAGAAAAGGCTGTAACCTGGGCACTACATGAGGAAGGAGGGAGTGGTGCACATGCCAAGTTCACTGGGCTGCCGTGTTTCACACTCCTCCATCGTAACAGTGGAGACAATAGCTTTCATCAAAAATAAACAATGAATACTCGTTGCTCGTCCTCTATATCAGAAAGAATACTTTCATTCGCCGACATGTGGGACGTCGACCATCCTGGTCCACCTGCCATGCAGAAAATTATCCTGGTCTACCCCGGTCAGATCGCAGGCCCAACCTTTCCCACTGTATTGTTCGGACGAAGGAACCATCATGACTTCATTGAATTATGCTTCTTCAAGAAAACTTACTGTACCCGCAATACTGCTACCACACGCGAAGACTGGACGGCACTGTACCACGTCATATCACTGAAACCCACTAGGCCAAACTAGCCCGCCTAGGTCATCTATTTGGAACATAGGGAGTACGTCTCTGCACTACTATGATTTTGTGTTGCACGTTCTCTGTACTTTTGCTACGATTTTCCTACCCTATGAACCAAATAAGTCCTGAATGTATGTCGACTATTGTCTGATCGATCGCTAATCCTACAATTTTAGGAGCTAGGGCTATTGGTCGATCGACAAGGGATAAGTATAAGCGTACTACGAGCTCATCAGCCCCAACGTTTCTCTTCGGTGAGTGTTTTGCAAGTACTATAGCTCGCACAGTAGCTAGCCTACTAACACCAAGAATCATCAAACAAGCCCTGCTGATATGATAAACAGTTCAAACTTACATCTAAGCATGCCATATATTACATCAAAAGCTGGTGAGGATACATCTGTTTCCATAACTCGGAGAGGGTTCGCATGATTCATTGCATTATTCACTATAAAAAAAAGTAGCAAGATCCGCCCACACAAGACAGTGCACTAGCCCTAAGATGGTTTGATAACACACATCTTTTTGGTAATTAAACACAGGGCAATGTAAACTACCCTGAAGGATTAGCACGACCAACTATTTCTTGTCATCGATCTCTCGGGCAATGACCACAGCACGGACAGTGGCATGGGAATCAATTTCTAGGGCGATGTCCACAGGACTGACCGTGACATCAGAATCGATCTCTGGGGCGATGTCCATAGGATGGACATCGACATCGGAATCGATCTCCGGGGTGATGCCAATAGGACGGCCCACGACATCGGAATCATCAAGGACGTCCACCGGCACCTGCACAACCCTAACATATTAGCAAGCACATTGCAAATAATCAAAAACCACAACTATGGTAATAAGCCATTATTTTTTACCTTGTGCAGCTCACCGGGGGATCTCATCCCTCCGGGGGCCATCTCCTTGTCCTCGATGGGGGCCATCACCTTGCCAGGGGAATACTGCTTCTCAAACTCGGTCTTGAGCCTCACATAGGTGGGAATCAGAGTTCCTAGGGTAGGCACGGTGGGCCCTTGCTGTTCTTCCAACTTTCTTTGAGGAGTTCGTCCACCAACGTACTCAACTCTTTGGTCAGTGCTTGTTTCTTGGAGTTCTTCGTCTCCATGGGTTGGCCCGCCAACATGGTCAACTCGTTGGTCGGTGCTCGCTTCCTGGACATCGCTTTCTCGAGTGGGTTGTCCGCCGGCAACTCTTTGCCTAGTGCTCCAGGATCCATCAATGAACTGACAAACAAAAAGCAATCGAAAGGGAACCACAGTCGCAATGAAAACGGGAAAAGAATAGGATGTGAGAATCGGTCGGTGCTTCACAAAAAGAAGATTCTTGGAATGAAAATATAGCAACATAACTGATTCACCCACCTTTCCTTCATCGGTACAGAAGAAAAATGGCAGAAGTGAGTAGCCTGGAGTGAGTTTTTCTTCAAGAAAGGGAAGAAAGGGCTTGAACGAGCGTTCTAGTGAAATGATGGTTGCTTCATCCAGTCCAACATGGAGGCCACCTTACCAATGCTGGTAAAGGTGTGGGTTTTGTGATATGATGGGTCATGACAGCCACACTGGGGTGACAGGTGAGTCTCGACTGTAGCACCTCACTGTGATTTGGTGGATGGCACGCAGGCCCGGATGCTTTGAAATGTCCCGCATGTGCACCGCGACCAAGGTGGAGAGGAAAACGAGAGAACTATGTAATTAATGCATGAGTTTAATTAGGGTAGTTTTGTAAAGTACGAGATACATTCCTCCAATCGCAAAATGCCTTGGTTCATGAGATTTGAGATTTGAGCCCTATAAACCGGAAGGGAGGGAGTACTGCACACGGTGTAGTCTAGTCACTTGTTGAAATCTCTAGAAAGGCAAATACTCCTTTCCGGTTTACAGGGCTATACTAGTCCCTCCGTCTAGGTGTGTAAGTCATCTTATGAAAACCAAATAGTCCCAAAACACTTAGGCGCGGTGCATTAACTTCTACCTTGTTTCTTGTTTCTTGACATATCAACCAATAAGAGATGAGAGGTGTGCATGCTTTTAATGACTTCCAATGGCTAGTTCATTGCATGCAATGCTATTAATTAGCAAATAAACATTGGTGACCCTAGGAGGAAACGGTGCTAAGCGCGTGGACCTATGCAGAATGAGTATCAACCAATGGATAATGGAGTTTAATTGTTAAAAAATAGCAATTTTGTCTAATGCAAGAGCCTGGCTAGTACTCCAAGGAACCGCACCACGCGAGCGTTTGCAACTGCCACGTTCGGGTTGCGCTTGGCTCTTCGCCTCTTCGAGAAGACGAACAATGATGTTACTCCTACTTCTACAGTATCGAATCCACTGCTGCATGTCCGTCCACCTCGTGCGGGAGGGATAGCGTGTAGCGAAACCTTCTACTTACTGCTCCTGCCTTTGCGTCTATGACGGGTGGGCTCAACAGGTGGTTGGCCCTCCTGTCATGCGGCCAAAGGCAGGTGTAGTTAAGGCACCGGAGCTCAGCCCACGAGGGAGAGGGCGTTGTAGTAATCAAATTTCTCAGTCTTGTATGAGTTGACGCGACACATCAAAGCACTGCACTCGATATAAGTCTTTTTACACATTTCAAATGGGCTACTTCGTATGTAGGAGTAGACATATTCTACTTCGTATGTAGTCACTTGTTGCAATCTCCAAAAAGACTTACATTTCGAAATGGAGGGAGTACAACGCATGCATGCATGCCGTGACTTTCCTTTTGATACTTGCATGTGTTGATTTGATGCACCTTGACAAATTTTGACTATAAACTTAACTAACCAAAATTTCATGCATGTCACAAAAAATTACGGGGTTGTCTGGATTGTGACTATGTTTGTCTTATGTTGCCATATTATTTTTCCCACACTTGCCACACTCGCCTAACCTGAGTTGCTCAAATTGTTAGACACACTTTGGCTTGCCTAAGGGAATCTTGCCACAATTTTTGTGTCTATGACATGTGGGGTTCACTGCTAATAATAAAATTCTTGTCTTACGTGTGGCTAATAAAAAAGACATATATTTAGGAATGGAGGGAGCAGAAAATATAAATAATAATGCATGTTGGGGCAACCCACGTTTCTGCTAATTTTAGCCGTGGGCTTGTTCACAATTTTTATGAGGGGGTGGTTGTTCATTTAATGGAGGGACTTGTAGTACCAGACTTGAACGATACAAAGTGTGACCTGGCACACCGTAACACCACCTGGAACAAGCGGGTAGCTATCTGAAAAAACAATCAACAACTAAAAAAACCGCGACATGGCATGTAGTAGTAAACAATTTTAAATGATTGTTTTGATGGAGTGAAAAAGGAAAACTACCCCACTATGTATATATAGGCCGGAGCCTCCGCGCTTGCTTGCTAGGGTTGCTCTATTCAGACACTCTCATCCTGTCTAGATCTAAACAAGATAGGGGCAGTAACACTGTCTTTCTCACTTCAAAAAACACTGGCTTTCTATCCTCACCGCTGGTTACAGATCCGGACGTATCCCCCTCCGCCGGTGAAGGGGAGGAGGTGCAGCGTTTAGGCCGTCGTCGACAGCGAGGGAGGAGACCCACTGCCGGCTGCACCGTTATCTCTGGCCGAGCACCGGCGCGGGAGGTCCTCCGATTCCTTCGTCGTTGCCTGTGGGCGGATCCGGCCTCCCGCCGCCCACCTATCCACATCCCGACGACCTTCAGGTATATCTTCGTTCGAAACCGCCTTAGCTCTACTTCCCCATCTCGCTACATCACTGCATGTGCATCATTTTCTACCTCTCATCCCCTCTCGATCGGATGGTCCAATGTCACATATTTTTTTCTTCTATTGTTAGAGGTAAAGATACTTCATGGAGTCGAATCTTGTACTCCCTCCGTCCGAAAATACTTGTCATTGAAATGGATGTATCTATATGTATTTTAGTTCTAGACACATCCATTTTGATGACAAGTAATTTCGGATAGAGGTGGTACTTGGTTCAAACAAGAAATAAAGTGGGGGTGGGGGAATTTAGTATGTACATTGGACTTGGTACAAACATGAAGGAAAGGGGGTGAAAGTAGTACAGACTAGTTATCCAACTAGTCTCTTGGTCGAAAAGGGAAATATAGGGGTAACGTTGTACACAGTGGTATGACCAAGACTAGATTTGCTATCCACACATAGGAGGAGGTGGCTAGAGTGAACAAAAATGGGACCAACCCAGATATGTTTCTTGGATGTTTGTTTCTCGGGGCAACAAACTATGAATCACCACTTTATGCCCATGTTTACGTACATGGTGCTGGACTGCTGGTGCACCCACTGTCCCATGCTCTTATACCAAATATTTAGGCTCCGTTCGGAATAAAGGGGCAGAAAACATAGGTCTTGATGAAAATAGAGGAATAGGAAAGGAATGTAGGTATAAAACGATGGAACAACGAACCGGAGGAAACTCTCAAGAGACTGTGTTCGGATGGACTACGAAATGTACAGATTTGTTTTTTAGAGTAGCATGCTTGGTAGTATGAGATGCTATTTGTTTATTCAGCTGCACAGTCACTACTCTTGTCCTCACCTCACGTACCACACATAGGTTGATTTTTTTATTCCGGCAACACAACACAACAACCTGTCTAACGCATGGCAGCGAGCGTCTGCCTCGGGCTTCCGCCCAAAAAATGAGCAGCCGTGGATGTTTCTAATCCTATGGAATCAGTACTACCAGACCAGCTTTCCTATGAATCACTATTCACCTTTCCCGTGTTCCGGATGGTTGGAAGGGAAAGAATACCGGACGAATTGTGTTCCTATGAAAATCCTGCACCAAACCTGTGAACCGAACGCAGCCTTAGTTGTTCTTAATCTAATATCCCTGGTAAAAATGAAGCCATGCCACTGTTATAAGCCACGACAAGTTTAGCCAAATGTTTTTGCCTGTAATTGTTTGAGACTCTGACTGTTTCCTCTGTGCCTTTTTGTGCAAATAAGGATATCCAATTCACCTGGTTGCTGTTGTGACCTTTTGGTGCACTACACAAAACTCTTCTTAAAAGAAGTGACTTTTGTGCTGTTTAACTCGAATGTCAGAATGGAATAGTTGGTTCATTTATGTGGAACTGCACAAAGGAAGATCTGTGTTCCAATCGTCATCATCCATATCTGCGCCATAACCTTCCTTTAGGTAAGAATAATATTTAATGCATGTGTTCATCTCTATTTTTCGACTGCCATGAGAAAATAATGCTGTTTTTTACTAGTACACTTGTACTCCCTCACGGACAAAACCAATTCTGAATTAGAAGGCCAATCATGTACTTGGTTTCACCAACTGGTGAGGAGAAAGAGAAACAGAGTATGAAGAGGAAGAAGAAGAAGAATAAACAGTGCCAAGGCAATCTTGCTAAAGCCAGAGGCCTCAGTCGAGGCCATTCAAGGGCTCCAGCAACGACTACCTTACATGTGAGACGATCCTCCAGGGAGCCCTTCCACTTCTGCTGTCTCACTTAATTAATTAGGAGTACTTAAGTACCGCTAATTTATTACTGCCTAATTTTCCTGTTGGAGTTAAACAAATCTTTAGTAGGACCCTATGCTGAATCATGTATGTATGTATGTTTGTCCATTTAGGTGAATCATGTGGTGGAGCAAGGAGGGAATATTATTAGTGTCATGACATAATAGTGCTATTGTTTTGCATGTCAATTTATTGCCATTGGTTCAATGAGGCAATGTTTTGCGTATTGTCCATCATGAATTTGATGCTACTATTTGAGTAATATGCTAATGTCTTCCTATCCTTTCCCACTAAGATAATGAAGGTTTCACCTTGTTCCTACTTGTGCAAACAGGGATCATGTTGTGCCAATCATACATTTTAGTGGAACTACACAAGACAATAAAATGAACTGTATCCCAGCCAGTGCTTTAACTCTGCTAGAATGTCTTGCTAATCTTTCGATATAATCTCAGCACTGGTAAACAAGAGTGATTTCAACCATACATTTGAAGTGCACAAAAATATATGCTATTGTGTGATTCCAGTGAGTGCTTTATCATCTCTTATGGGACCACATGAATAAGCTTTTTTCCTTAGGTTGGTACGGGCCTAAGGCCTTCATCCATATTAGTTTGCTGTCGTCTCTATTTGTATCGTGCTACTGTCATGAGAAACTCCTTTATCTTTGCACGTTAAAGTTTTGCAACCTATGATAAATGGCAATGTTTTGAGTGTTCAGTTGAGCTAATTGGCACTGATTAAATAAACTAATACCTCTCTTTAAGAAAGACTACTATGTTGCTAACTTTACCCATTAAGATAATGAGGGTGCTTCTATTTGTTAGTGTATGTTTCATCAACTAGTCCCACTATTACAGTAATCTCACTCTCTCAATATATGTGCCAACAGGGATGCTCAATTTTGGTGGAACTGCACAAAAACTTTGGGTGCTTCATTGCCTCTACAGCTTCTGTCCTTTCCTGTCAGTCGCTAATCTCCACTTGCTTTCTTCCTTTGCTGTCAGTCGCTTGGCTTATCTCGGCTTCCAGTCAAAGGAAATAGTAATTGATATGCTACCTCACACAGGTTGGTACTGGTCTTTATCCTGATTATTGTGCATGTCATATGTATTGGTAATTTGGTATTGTGCTACTGTTTGCCGATTTCATAAAGGAGTAATTTGGAGCCTGAACTCGCAGGCAAATCATTACATCGGGTGATTTCAGTAGAACTGCACAAAATGATCAGATGGACAGGTACTTATGATGCTGCTATGTACTCCAAAGTTCACTCAGACAAGCATCGATGTTGACAAGAAGTGCCTATATTCATTCAAGTATCAACCGGTGTCAACCAATTGTCAAACTCCAAGTATTAGGAGAGTGAACGCCAAAAATATTACTTGGTGCATAGCCCAGAAAAACGCAGTCCAGTCTTTGGTCCCAACTTGTGCCTTTTGGTTATCGGCACATATGGTAGCGAACTATATGGCATGGAGTCTAAAGATTCCAGACAAGTTGGTTGACGCGTATATTCATCTGGCACTTAATTAGTCTGCACACCAAGGATGCTCCATTTCAGTTGAACTGCACAAAAAATTTGGGTGGTTCATTTTCTCAACGGCCTCCTTTCTCGTTTGCAATGTAGAATTTTGGCGAGATACATGACCAAGATGAGCCAGTAAACTAGTTGGATGAAAGTAGTGGCCAAGTTTCTCAAACCTCCCTCGGCACGAGGCCACCATTTGAGGATAAACCTACAAGCAAAGTTCAGATTGTCTGTGTTGCCTCTTATGTACTCGAAAGTTTACTCGTACAAGAACTAATTTTAGCAAGAAGTACCTCCGATTGAACACCATTTACCAGTCTGTACCCAAGGTAATTAAAGTTCGTCCATGGATCATATTGGCTGTGATCTCAATCATTTGGATGCATAAACATACTAAACATGTGTATATCTGAATCTTTTTGTGAATTATGTATGAATATCGTCATGTGATCTATCAATCATTTGGATGCATAGATATGTTGAGCTTGTGTATATATGTATCTTTGGAGTTGTTGATAGTGAATGTTGGCTATGAATATGAACGTGTCCTGTGAACCTGAGTTTGATATGAATGTTTACCTTTTCTGTTGTATTTGTGTGTGAACTTGTTAGTATGCCTACTGTGGGGTATAAAACGCAGGACACTTATAAAAGTAATGTTGTGTCCAATTTATGTTTTCCCTTCTAACCACATTATATATACTAGTAAAAGGGCCTGTGCGTTGCAATGGGGAAAAAATATGGCACACACTTGCATTCTATTCTTCTTTACCGGGTCTGTCATTACATGTGCTTCGGTGTAATAACATCATAAATTACCAAACTGCCTTAGGAGTTTTTGTCTCAGGCACCACAGTTAGAATGATTGACAATATGAGCATCACCAACCTGAAGAAAGTAGTTGTTGTTATGACCGGCATGGCCAAGAGGATATATGATGCGCACTGACATCCAACAACAATATTTCTCATGGTTTCGGTTTTTTTCTGAACCAGTGCTATATTTGATTATTTGGCACAAAAAAGTTGTAATTCTTTCACTCCAACTACAGCCCACATGGCTCGTCATTCTTCCAAAAGATGCCCTTATGATATTTTTCAGAAAAAAGGAGTGCATTATCTCCTTGTTGTCGTCTAACTGAAGGAAACTGAATGTGAAAAATTAAGTGTATATAGACTGACCCACTCGGAGTGCATACAAAAATAATTTTTATCCAAGTCATTAGTGACAACAGTATACCTCCAATGTCCATCTGCATCTACACGGCTAGGTCTAATCTTAAGCAAGAATGAAACTACCAAGCAAACTGAGATAACAACATGTAGCCGACCCTGGGCAGCAGGTGGTCAGGGATCATCAGCAGAGAAACACGAAGTCGGCTGACGACCGCCGAGCCTGGCCAGGCCCATCTCACTCTCGTGGCTGCCGTGGTGGCTCCCGGGCCTCTCCGTGGCTCCTCCACTCCGAGTCCATAGCCCGACCTCAGCATTCCGCCTCCATCCTCCTCCGCCCTCTGTCCCGCGTGCTCCTCCACACCTCCCTCTCCAAGCTGACGGATCCGACCTTCCCCTCGCTGGATCCGGTCCACCACGAGCCTCAAGCGACCCTGCCGCCGCGCTCGTGTCCATGTCGTGCGTGGTGTAGAGGTTGCCAGTGTGTGGAACAGGCTGCGTTGCAGGCGTCTGCGCGCTGCGCCTCCGCTTCCTCACCCCGGCGAGCGCCAGACTGAACAGCTTCGCGCTGGACTGCCGTTTTGTTGTACAATTTCCCTTCGTTCTCATTCTGTGTTTGTTGATTCAAGAGGCTCGTTGTTGATATGCAATTTTCCTAGGTATATAAACAGGTAGACTTTCATGTAAGCAATTGAGGTGGGATTACTCCGAGTACATGTGTGAAAATCAGGTAAGGTATAGATACAGGAGCGTGCATGCAGGCTGAAACATGTGTGCAGGCCCAATAAGAGAATGTGGACGTGGACCAATTGGATGGACAAAGTTTTTAGTACCGCCTCGCAGCAATTGGACGGATTGTCGATCAAAACTAACGGAAAAAAACTGAAAGCGTAAATTCATGGAAAGAAGCGTATTGTGATGGTGAACCCAAAGAGTCATTCTGTGCTTTATTATTAGGGAAAGATTTCTATTATTACTATTATCGTATATTTTATAGAGACTTATATATACATTATAACAACATCCCACGTGTTATTAACTTATAAAAGTAAATGTTTAACGGAAGTTGGCAAGGAAAATCCTGGTTGTTTTTGACTCACAGGCAAGGAAAATCCTGGTGATTGCGTACAAAAGCTTGCGAAGATTTTAAGGACCAATTTAATAATAACGCGCTCATTTTTATTTTGAGCAATAACTCGCTAATTTCTTAATTATATATATATATAATGTGCCTCTCCGGTTTATTCTTTGATATTAATTGCTCCTTCTAACATAACATTATGTATATATGGAGCCCACCTAATACATGTATTTCAAGGAAGTGCAAATGGGCTGGGATTTCTTAGAAAATATAAATGGGTCTGATTGACGCGAAATTATTTGTTCACCTAGCCCAGCAAATGGACTGTACATTCTAGAAAAGATGGGTTAAATATATGCCACATTTTTGCAGGCTGACATGTGGGCCAATAGGTCAAAGCCTACGCAGGACGTTGTCAACTTGGTCAACAAATGATTGTGTCATCCACAACCATTGGATTTATATCCAACGGCTGGCATGCACCTTCAATCTCTCGTCTTCTTCCTCCAGCGTCGTCGGGATCGCCTGGTCCGGCCTCCGGCGGCTAGCGGCTCTGCTTAGCACGCATCACTGCGAAGCGCTAGCCCACCGCCGGCCAGGCTATCCCTCCACCCCTCGACACCTCCTGTTATTCTCCACAGACTACAGCCCCACGCCGCAACAGAACCAGTTATAACCCTTCTCCTCCTCTCAATTTGCGACTCCACTGTCGCGTTTTCCCATCTCTAAGTCGTTCCCGTCCGGGGCCTCGCCGTCGTCCACCGCCTCGCTGCGTTTGGTGCGGCGTGGTTAACAAACGAGAGTCATCTGAAGAGGACTGTACGTGGAGAGCCTGACGGCTGGGACCCACGAGGTCCATGGTCGCATGCAAGGAAAGTTCCTCCTTATTAAGCTAAAAAAATGTTTCCTCCACCTGACAACTGGGACCCACCGGCTGTATCTTCGCACGGAAGGAAGTGCCTCCTTGTTTTGCGAAAAAAATTATTCACCCCGTTGACAACTGGGACCCATCATATTTGGTGACTGACTTGTGGGCCTACTAAGCGGACGTGTACGCACGGCTTTGTCAACTGAATCAACAAATGATTCTAGCAGCTGGACCGTTGGATGTTAATCCAACAGCCGTGCTCCTTCTTCAACCTTTGTTCTTGCTCCTGTCTCCCGTGGGCGGCACTGCGGCTGTGCTGCCGCGCACCCGAACCAGTAAAGTTTGCCACTCCTCTCCATCTGCGACTCCACTGCCCTGCCTTCCCCATCTCCGGGTCGTTCCAGTCTGGGTGCGCTCGGCACGGTGTGGTCAATGTGGTCAACAACCGAGAGTCATCGGAAGATGACCGTACGTGAGAGGCTGACAGCGGGGACGCACCACGCCCATGGACGCATGCATGCAACAGAATGCAGCGAGGTCAACGTGGTCAAGGAATGACTTCCATCGAAAGTATACTGTACGTGGAGAGTCTCAGCTAGGTCCACGGCCGCAGCAAGTACGTGCCTCCTTATTACGCGGAAAATAATGATTCCTCCAACTAACAGCAGGGACCCGCTGGACGGGCCACCGTATTTTGCGAAAAAAACGTTTGCCCCCTGACTGCTGGGACCCACCTGACGGGCCACCGTACTTCACGAAAAAAATGTTCCCCCCGCTGTCAGCTCGGACCCACTGTAAGTGCCTCCTTATTACGCACAAAAAATGAATACTCCCCCGGCTAGCTGGGACCCACCTTGGTGGGAGGCTGACTTGTGGGCCTACTAAGTTGACGGGGATGAAGGGCTTTGTCAACTTAGTCAATATGAACGACTCTAGCTCCAGTGACCGTACGATGTCCATCCAACGACCGTAGTGCTTCTTCAACCTCTGGTCTTCTTGCTCCAGCCGCCCAAAGCAGCGCCGGTCGTGCCACATGCTCCTGCCTCCCGTGGCCGGCTGTGCTACCGTGGAGGCCTCACCGCCCCTACTATTCCCACCGTTGGCCAGGCCATGCGGCGATGGCAGCCTCACACCCCAGCCGAACCAGTGAACCCTCATGCTCCTCTCCGCGCGGGCTTCCACTGCCGCGTCTTCCCCGGCTCCGCGTCGTCCCCTTCCTAGGCCTCGCCGTCGTCCACAGACGTGGTGCTATCCGCACGGCGTGGTCAACATGGTCAAGGAACGACTTCCATCGGAAGAGTATTGTACGTGGAGAGGCTGACAGCCGGGTCCACGGCCACAGCCCAGTTTTTTGTGATTTGCCAAGTAAGTTGCTTTGTCAGGCCTGTTGGGCTGCAAATCTTTCAAGACAAGGAGAGCTTTCATTCGGCTGGCCGAGAAAATGGCCCATCAGTAATGAGAAATGGGTTGTACATTTTTAAAACACATCAAACCGGCAATTAGTTTCAAATATCATTTTTTTCATTTCGAGATTTTAAATTACATTTATTTTTATGCATGGAGAATTTGTTGGATTTTATATTGATATGCATTTTATTTTAAAATCAGTTTGAATGTGATTCGAAATTTCGGGATTAAAAACAGTTCGGACCGCACCAAAATATGCAAAATTTCGTATAATTTTTTAACCATGGCCACAATATGGGCTGTAATGCTAACAAAAAGAATATGGGCTCCAAAAAAACCTTATGAATTAGAAAATGGGCTGTAAATTATTAGAAAAATGGGATGTATGATGTTTTCCACATATTCGAGGCTTTCCTAAAAAAAGGTTCATGCACAAGAGTGACTATTGGATGTCCACTGAACGGCCGTCGTGCTTCTTCAATCTCTGCTCTTCTTGCTCCAGCCGCTCAAACAAGCGCCGGCGGGACTGCCTGCTCCCTCCTCCCCGCGGCCGACTGTGCTGCCGCGCAGGCCTCACCGCCCCACCGTACTCCCATCGCTGGCCTAGCCATCCCTCTACTCACCCACACCTGCTGTTATTCTTCGGTGGCGGCAGACGAACCAGTAAACCCTCGTACAGTCGTATTCCCTTCCGTGTGGGAAACAACTGGCGAGTCTTCCCTGCCTCCGTGTCGTTCCCTTCCTAGGCCTCGCCGTCGTCCACCGCCTGGGTGCTCTCGGCGCGGCCTGGTCAACGTGGTCAACGACCGACACCCCCTGTTATTATGCGGCGACGACAGCCTCACACCGCAGGGAACCAGTGAACCCTTGTACTCCTCTACGCATGGGCATCCACTGCCGCGTCTTCCCCGGCTCCGCGTCGTCCACTTCCTAGGCCTCACCGTCGTCCACCGCCCTGGTGCTCTCGGCGCGGCCTGGTCAACGTGGTCAAGGAACGACTTCCATCGGACGTGGACTGTATGTGGAGAGGCTGACAGCTGGGTCCACGGCCGGAGCAAGGAAGTGCCTCCTTATTACATGCAAAATAATTATTCCTCCACCTGACAGTGGGGACCCACCGGACGGGCCACCGTATTTCGCGAAAAAAAACATTTGCCCCTGACTACTGGGACCCACCAGCTACATCTTCGCACGCAAGGAAGTGTGTCCGGGCAAAAAAAAATGATTCGCCCCCCTGACAGCTGGGACCCACAAGCTACATCTTCGCAGGCAAGGAAGTGCCTGACAGTCGGGACCCACCTGGTCAAAGCATATGTAGCGTTGTCATTCTGGTCGCGAACATGTACGTACATATATACTGGTGGATGTAGAGGTGCGCACGTGTCGTAGTAGAGGCGCGTACGTGTCATAGTAGAGGCGCGCACATAGCATGTACATGTACGTACAGCGGCCAGGGTGCAAGAAAGAAAATACAGCCATGTATGTGTACATATGGGCAGGGTCTCGAACGCCTACTCACGCATACGTACGGCCAGGGCTCGTGTACATGGATGGGTCGGAACGGAGAAACAACCTCGTCGTCGTGTTCATGGGGAGGCAACAGAATGCGTCGTGTTCATGGGGAGGCAACGGAATGCATCGTGTTCATCGGGAGGCAATGGAACGCGTGGGAGCCAACCGGCTGGGTCGTAACGGAATGCGTGGTCATGTTCATCGGGAGGGCTTGGATGGAACCGACGATGGAAACGAGGCCTGGCGTACCGCACAATGGAGGAAACGGACCTCCTACGTTCGGAACGGGGTCCTGTTGATCGGGAGGGGTCTGGCGTACCGCAAAACGGAGGAAATGGACCTCCTACAGTCAAAACAGTGGTCCTGTTGATCGGGAGGGGTGTGGCGTACAGCAAAACGGAGGAAACGGACCTCCTACGGTCGAAACAGGGGTCCTGTTGATCGGGAGGGGTGTGGCGTACCGCAAAACGGACGAAACGGACCTCCTACGGTCGAAAGAGGGGTCCTGTTCATCGGGACGGGTGTGGCATACCGCAAAATGGGGCTCCACGGGATACTGTTCATCTCCACCGTCGACCTCCTCCAGCCTCCACGGGCTACCGTCGACCTCCTCCAGCCTCCACGGGCTCCTGTTCATCCAGCCTCCACCGCACGCTACTCCACCGGCTACTGTTCAACCACCCCTTCACGGGCACCCCTCCATCGTCTACTGTTCATCCAGCCCTCCACACCACGGGGTCCTGTACAACCACCCCTCCACGGGCACCCATCCACCGTCTACCGTTCATCCAGCCCTCCACCACACCACGGGGTCCTGTTCATCCAGAGGCAACACCACCACTCACTGTTCATCCAAACCCCCCCGCAACGCTCACTGTTCATCCCAGAGGCATCATCGATCGGCTTCAGTTAGCAGCAGTAGCGAAGGAATCACTCGATCGGGTTCAGTTAACAGCCATTGATCGATCACTCGGGTTCAGTAACGTGTAGCCTATAGTGCAATCGCTCGGGTTCAGTTAGAGCCCAATGCCTCACTCGGGTTCAATTAGAGCCAACGCCTCGCACACATGCACGTACGTGTACGAGAGAAATGCGCATCGCTCAGCCCCCGACCTCCCACCGTAACCAGGAACTCCCTGAAATTTTCCTCGCCCTCGCTTCTACCACGATTTTTTCTGTCATGGACGGCCCAAAGAATGTCATGCAGCAGCATCTCCGGCCCGCCCAAGACGAAAAGCCCATTTTCTGTCATGATTTTTTTTCATAGAAGTAGGATCCCACCACATCTATGATGATACCGGGTTTTTTCACAATTATCGTCATAGAAGTGTCATATGTATGACAGGAAAAAAAATTGTTCGGCCCAAAATGTCACGGATGTGTCTTTTTTTGTAGTGACACTTGTCGTGAGACTGAGTGGTGGTGCTCTTCTCCTTTTGGAACACTCGAAAGAGTGATTTGTGGCCTTGGTCCTTTGCGAAGCCTGCGAAATGCTGGCGACGCTTGTGGAGATGGAGTTGTCTGGGCCACAAAGTCTTCATCATCAAGCACCGGAGTGGTGACTTGAGTTGGGGGAGTACGTGGTGATTCTTCTTGACAGGGGGAGACTTGAGGGTGATCGGACCAGGAATCATCCTGAGCAATTGGCGTCAAAGGACGACCAATGCTGATGAGCTCGCTGTTCATGAGAACAAGCGATGATACCATATTGTGCTCGATCTGAGGAAGGACTTCATCATCTTCTACATTGTCTTGGGGACCAATGTCTTCAGCTGCGGTGGGGTTGACAGCTGGAATGTCTTCAGCTTCAGGAGCCTCTGTGGAAGCATGCTCATGAAGTATCAAGCGACGCTCTTGGAGTGCGGACACAGGGCGAGCAACCAAAATTGGCTCGATGACAAGGGGCTTGGTGGGAGCAGCCCAATTTTTCTTCTTGGTCTTTCTCTTTTTGGTTGGTGGCGCATCTCTATGGTGTTCTTGTTCTTGCGCTTTCTGGCTTCAGCTTCGGCTGTTTTTGTCTTCTTGAGCTCTGAAGCCACTGTGGGGACCTTAGGCTTCATGCCTGTCATGTTGGTGGGGAAGACAATGTGAGGTTCTTCCCACCCGGATGCTTCAGCTGGGGCCACGGTAGGCTTCTTCTTCTTAGCAGCCATCTTGGGGTCGATGCCAGGACGCCCAAGTGCCTTGTGCTTCCCAGCTTCGTTGTAATCTTGAACACATTTGGCAGCGAGGAGTTCATGCGCTCTCGAGAACCTTTAGCTTTGTCATGTTTCTTGTGAAACGCCTCCTTGAGCTCATGCATCATTTGCTTGAAGTTTTGGATGTCTATCACACTGAGCTTGGCCATGTGCTTCTTGAACTGAGCCTTTTCATAGTCAATCTTGTGCTTCAGTTCAACTATCCTCTGAGCTAGAGCCATCTCAAGAGCAATGGCTCCATGGAAGGAGACGCTGAGGCCAATAGGGAGCTGAAGATCATCAAAACTGAGGTTTGGGCTATCAAACCACTCGTCAATGAACTTGTTCAAGATGTCCACATTGAAGAGGGGAAGATCATTGAAGATTTCCTCCTCTTGGTTTCTCTTTATTAGCAGCTCAAGAGCATCATCGCCAAGATCGTTGTCACTAGACAGATCAATGGCGTCGTTATCATTCCTTAGAACGGCAGCAGGGGTCGGTGCTTGACCAGTAGTCTGCATGGGCTGCTTCTTCTTCTCAAACTTGGAGATGCGTGAGAGATCTTCAGAATGCACACTTGGTGCAGGAGGAGCAGTGGCCAGAGGCTTCGCTCACGAAGCTCATGGTGCAGTAGAGGGCTTCGAAGCCTTGGGTTTCTTCTGCTTCTTAGGCTTCGGTGGTGCAGGCGCTTCGTCAGAATCAGTGTCATCTGCAGAGTGATCCACGGCTTCCCCTTGAACCATGATGTGAGTGATGAGACCCTCGAGGTTGTAGAAGGGCCCAACAATATTGGGTTCAACATCACGTGTGCCATCGGCACGAGGAGAAGATGGACAGGGGTTGAAGTTTAATCCTCGCGACTTCTTGTTCTCTTTGGCTGAGTTCTTGGCAAACTGGTAGTTGCGCTTGAACAGATTGTCTTCACGACACCATAGCAGAGAAGATGGGTCGGCATCAGCAGGCTGTGGTCCACGGACCATGCAAGGGTAGAAACCCTGAGCAATAGCTTCAGATTTAGTCTTGGGTTTAAGATTTTTATAGAGAATATCTCCCCAAGGACGCTTGATGGCATTCTTTTCAGCGTATTCCTTGGTGACGAATCTGTACTTGAACCGTTGCTCGGCCCAATATCTTCGAATCCATTGGATTCGTGTTTTGCGTTGGCCATAGCTCTCTTTAGGATCAGTTTTGTATAACTCATAAAGATCTTTAGGCAAATCCATTGACGTGCCCCCTCGGCGTTGTCTGCCTCCCTTCCTTGCAGACTTATCTGCGGCCATGTAGTTCAGACTGAATGGCTTCAAAATTGTCAGAGGCTTCCGTCTGCTGGTCAGACAGGAACTAGCTTCGGGGGAATTGATGTGATGCTGTAAGAATTCTACAAATGAATGCAAACTATGAGAACCAAGGGATTCTCCCACGGACATGTACCTATGACAGCATTAGAGATGCAAGGGAAGGGGAAGAGTTCATATGCATTCTCAGAAGATTTTGAAGATAAATCAGTTTAGAAGACATTGACCTCATAGCGTGAATACATTCACTTATATGTTGAGAGTTGGTTCTAGATTTGTACGAATCCAAGAATTGGTACAAGTGAGGAATCTAACTACATGTGAAGCGTAAGTAAATATACTAGGCATATTATGAGATGCAGAACAGGGTAGATCCAAATTTGTGGAGGCAAAAACTACTTTTGGTAAGGAAAGATAAATCCATTGGATCAAAAAGATAGTAAAAAGAGAGTTTTAATTTACCACACGATGAACTGCTAGACGGAGTAGAAGATGAGGCCGAGTAGTTCGATCTTCCATGCCCTAAATTGGCGATGGAGGACACTTACGGTGGCGGCGGAGAAGATGATGTCCGCGGCTGGCGTGAGGACAGCGTCGGTGAGGTCGCGACAGCTAAGCGCTTCGCTGCCAGCATTGTTGAGAGCTAGCGGTGGTGCTAGGGTTTATCTGAGGTGGAGAGGTGGAAGAAAGATTTTGACCGCGATGTGATGTGCATTTATAGGGAGAGGGACAACACAACGCAATTACGCAGGTGCCCCTAGCGGTTCACATCTGAGGGACACGTGGTGAACATGCAACACATTGGAAGTTGTTCCATGTTCCCACGCATGACTGGACTGTCGGGTGGTTGTTCCGTCTTCTCCGGGTTTTAGGCAATAAGGATTGAGCATTTAAAACAGATTTAATGTTTGTCTCTGTATCTTCTGCTGACAAGGACGCAGAGAAGACATTCGACGGTTTCAATAGAATGCATATGATTTGGATAGATAGATTTGACAAGGAAGCATAGAGAGGTTAGGGTCTGATCACATTCACTTAGTTCAAAAGATTCAAACGAGAAGACATAGCCATAAGTGAATGTTGTAGAGGACAGAACACTAATATATGTATATATCAGAATAAGACCAAATCAACATTGTGAAGATAAACATGAAGTCATGTCAATATTGAAGACAAACCAAATGCAAAGACTTTGCAAATGTAACACCAACAGAAAACACTCCAAACAAAAGTTTGGTCGTGGCGTTACCCACCATATAGGAAGTATTAGACCCAGACACGGCGCACAATTATCGTGGCGCTCCGAAGTCAAATTCCGCGTTAATGTATTCACACTTAGAGTGTTAGTCTTCATTAATTGAAGATATATGTTACTTCGTGTGTTGCACATCTAACTCATCAACATGCATAAGTGTTAGGATGTGTGCCTAATCATAGGACATTTGAGGATTCCAAGATATTTAGCTCACGCCGCAACTTGCAAAACCTTTTCTCATCCAAGGGCTTTGTGAAGATATCTGCCAGTTGCTCTTCAGTGTTGACGTGAATGATATCAATATCTTCCTTCATGACATGATCTCGGAGAAAGTGATGACGAATTTCAATGTGCTTTGTCTTCGAGTGTTGAACTGGGTTGTTGGCAACTTGATGGCGCTTTCATTGTCGCAGTAGAGTGGTACTTGCTTCTGATGGATGCCATAGTCTTTGAGTGTTTGATTCATCCATAGAAGCTGAGCGCAGCAAGATCCAGCAACAATGTATTTAGATTCAGCAGTGGAGAGAGATACACGGTTCTGCTTCTTTGAAGGCCAACAAACAAGTAATCGTCCCAGAAAGTGACATGTGCCTGATGTAGACTTGCGAACCACCTTGTCACCAGCATAATCAGCATCCGAGAATCCAACTGGATCAAACTCTGAGCCCTTTGGATACCATAATCCTAATGTTGGGGTGTAGGCCAAATATCGAAGAATTCGCTTCACAGCTAAGTGATGTGATTCCTTTGGTGCCTCTTGGAATCGGGCACACATGCAAACACTAAGCATTATATCTGGCCTAGATGCACATAAATAAAGTAAAGAACCAATCATGGAGCAGTATACCTTTTGATCAAACTCTTTACCATTGGTGTCAGGACCCAGATGACTTTTGTTGGCATGGGCGTCGTGTATCATTTGCAATCTTGCATTCCAAACTTCCCTAAGCAGTCTTTGAGATATTTTTCTTGAGATATGAAGATGTCATTGCTTTGCTGACGTATTTGAAGACCAAGGAAGAACTTCAGCTCACCCATCATGGACATCTGATATTGCTCTTGCATCATGTGTCCAAACTCATCACTGTATTTTTTATTAGTGCAGCCGAAGATAATGTCATCCACATATATTTGGCACACAAACAGTTCACCATCATATGTCTTCGTGAAGAGTGTGGGATCCAGGGAACCAGGTTTGAAGCCTTTGCTCTTCAGAAAGTCTTTGAGTGTGACATACCAAGCGCGAGAGGCTTGTTTGAGGCCATACAGTGCCTTATTGAGCTTGTATACCATATCAGGATGTTTTGCATCTTCTAAGCCAGGCGGTTGTGCAACATACACTTCTTCTTCAATCTTGCCATTGAGAAAGGCACTCTTCACATCCATTTGATACACAAGGATGTTATGATGATTTGCATAGGCTAGCAGTATGCGAATGGCTTCAAGCCTAGCCACGGGAGCAAATGTTTCACCGAAGTCAATCCCTTCAACTTGAGTGTATCCTTGAGCAACGAGACGAGCCTTGTTTCTGACAACTTGACCATGCTCATCTTGCTTGTTGCGATATATCCATTTAGTGCCTATGATATTGTGTTTACGAGGATCAGGACGCTTGGCCAATTCCCACACATTGTTCAGCTCGAACTGTTGAAGCTCTTCTTGCATAGCTTGAATCCATTCAGGTTCCATGAAGGCTTCAGCAACTTTCTTGGGTTCAGATATTGAGACAAATGCAAAGTGCACACAGAAATTTGCTAGCTGTGTTGCTCTTGAACGAGTGAGTGGACCAGGTGCATTGATTCTATCAATTATCTTCTCAATTTGTACTTCATTTGCAACACGAGGATGAATTGGACGAAGATTTTGCTCTTGCTGATCATTGTCATCATTAGGAGGATTGTCTTCAGGCCGAGCACTGTCTTCAGGTTGATTAGGTGCAGACATGATAAGTTCCTCTTCAGCCCGAGCATCAGACGGTATGATTTCTCCAGTTCCCATAAGCTTGATGGATTCACTAGGTGGAACTTCATCTAGCTCATTTCGCAGGTGCTCTCGTGGCGAGCCATTAGTCTCATCAAACCGCACATCCACAGTTTCAACCACTTTATAGTGAAAATGTTGAAGACTCCGTAGGAGTGTGAGTCCTTTCCGTAACTAAGCATAAAACCTTCATGTGCTTTCGGTGCAAATTTTGAAGTGTGATGTGGATCCTTCATCTAGCACCTAGCACCAAATACTCTGAAGTAATTGGCATTTGGCTTCTTACCAGTAAGGAGTTCATAGGATGTCTTCTTCATAAGATTGTGAAGATAAACACGGGTGATGACATGGCATGCAGTATCAATAGATTCAGGCTAGAACATTCTTGGAGTCTTGTATTCATCAAGCATCATTCAAGCCATCTCAATGAGTGTTCTGCTCTTGCACTCCATGATGCCATTTTGCTGAGGTGTGTACGGAACTAAGAACTCATGAGTGATTGCCAATGTATCCAGGTAAAGGACGAGGCCGGTGTTCTTGAACTCTGCGCCATTGTCACTTCTGATATGCTTGATTTTGACGCCATACTTCATCATGGCACGATTGGCAAAGCGTCTGAAGACATCCTGCACTCAAGTATATGTTGAATAATCATCAACAATGACGAAGCCATAGAGACAAGCTGTGGTAGTGAGAGTAGAGTAGTGAGTAGGGCCAAATAAGTACATATGTAGCAGCTCGAAGGGTTGTGATGTCGTCATGATTGTCTTTGAGGGATGCTTGGCCCTCGTCATCTTTCCATCTTCGTAGGCACCACACAGATGATCCTTCTTGTACTTGATGCCCTCGATGCCTACAATGTGTTTCTTCTTCACGAGAGTGTATAGGTTCCTCATGCCAGCATGCCCTAGCCTCTGATGCCAGAGCCAGCACTCTGAAGCTTTTGCTAGAAGACATACGGCTAGTTTTGGTCCTGCTGAGAAATCTGCCATGTAAAAATCATCTTTCCGATACCCTTCAAAGACTAGAGACTTGTCAGATTCCATTAGAACAAGGCAACGATACTTTCCAAATATCACAATCATGTTCAAGACACAAAGCATTGAGACAGACATTAAGTTGAAAGCAAGGGATTCAACAAGCATCACTTTATTCATGTGCTGATCCTTTGAGATTGCAACTCTACCTAGACCCAATACCTTGCTTTTACCAGTGTCAGCAAATGTGACGTGACTCTTGTCAGATGGACGTAAGCTTGAGTGCATGAGAAGACTTCGATCACCCGTCATATCATTAGTGCATCCGCTATCCATAATCCATTCTGAAGCATGAGGTGTCATACCCTACAGTACAGTTAGGGGGATAGGCTTCACCAAGAGTATTGTGAAGCATAAACATTTTACGCACAAGAAGATTATCAAAGCTCAAATCAAGATTAGGACTGATAGGATGAATGGCAAGCGATTCAGAAACAAAATACATAGTGAGACCATTTGGGCATTTTATCTTGCGCCCAACAAGATGTTTTAGGTCCCCAGCAATAGCATCTGACGCCTTTGATTTTCGGCTGGAGACCTTTCCCTACAAAAGAGAGTCAATTTTTCTTAGCCACCCACATCTTCAGGGGTGGCTTAGAAGCAATGATTCTAAGTGCAGCATCTGAGAACTTCGGCTTTGGAGCCCTAGCAAATAGCCTTGCAGGAGGCGAATAGTACTCATATGAATAAGCAGAGTAGTTCTTAGTCTTATGAACATAGCGGTTTGATGATACGCACTCATATTCATAAGTTTGAGTATGATTTTCCTGCAAAACATTGGTGTTAGGGTGACTCAGGTGAGTCCTGTGTCTGTATGAAGCCTTTGGACCATACGAAGCCTTTGGTCTGGGGTTTGTCTTATTCCCTTATGGTGTCATGACGACATTCACAGGAAGATTCTCCAGACACCTTTTGGGCACCCAGATTTTCTTCATAGGTGGCCCATTCCTGCAATTAGTACCAATATACCTAGCAAACACTTCACCATTCTAATTCTTAAACAGTTTATAGTTTGCATCAAAGGATTCATCAATGATAATAGGGTTAGCACAAGTGAAGTCAGATAGGATGGATGGATCCACTGAAGGTTCCTTTGCAGCAACCCATGTGGTTTTGGTGTACTACTCACGCTTCCATTAAGAACCATCAACATTAATTTTCCTCTTAAACCCAACACCCTCTTTCCTAGGGTTTCGGTTCGGAATCTGCTTTTTGAGGACATCACATAGTGTCTGATGCCCTTTGAGACTTTTGTACATCCCTGTCTCAAGCAATGTCTTCAATCTAGCATTTTCATCAGCAATAGCAGTGGCATCCTCAGCAGAGGGGTTAGTTACCACATCAACAGTTGAAGATATTGCAATAGTAGCAGTAGTAGAACATTCAGCAACAGAAGTAGTGTTATCACGCTCAAGGCATTTTAGACATGGTGGTTCAAATCCTTCATGAGCGGGACTGATCTGTTGAGCGTGAAGTGACTCGTTTTCTTTTTGAAGATCTTCATGAACCGCTCTCAATTTCTCAAGTTCTCGCTTCCTTTGAAGATAATCATAGGAAAGCTTTTCATGAGTTGTTGAGAGCGTTTCATGACGACTTTCAAGTTCCTCATACTTAACATGAAGATTTTTTATGTCTTCAATTAAGGACTGAGATCGGGTCATTTCCGCGTCCAACAGGTCATCGCTTCTGTCTAACAGTTTTTGAATATGTTCCATAGCTTTCTGTTGTTCAGTTGCAATTTTAGCAAGTGTTTTGTAGCTAGGTTTGGATTCACAATCAGAGTCATCTTCACTTGATGTTTGAAAGTAAGCATCGTGTGAGTTTACCTTGGCACCACGTGCCATGAAGCAGTAGGTGGGAGCGGAGTCGTCCTTGTCATTAGCATCAGCGTAGGTGACGGAGCCATTGTCTTCAGTGTTGAAGATGGACTTGGCAATGTAGGTTGTAGCTAGAGCCAGACTTGCAACGCCAGTGTCGGACTCCTCCTCAGACTCCACCTCTGCCTCCTCAGAAGCAGACTCCTCTGAATCCATCTCCTTGCCAAAAAAAGCACGAGCCTTGCCAGATGAGCTGTTCTTGTGTGATGAAGACTTTGATGAAGACTTGGAAGAAGACTTTGAGGATTTATTCTTCTTCTTGTCATCAGAATCATATTCCTTGCTCTTATTCTTTTTGTTGTTTCCATTGTCCCACTGTGGACACTCAGAGATGTAGTGGCCAGGTTTCTTGCACTTGTGGCATGTTCTCTTCTTGTGGTCATGAGTAGAAGCTTCATCATTTCTTGAGCTGGATCGTGAAGGCTTTCTGAAGCCTTTCTTCTTGGAGATTTTCTGTAACTTCTTCACAAGCATAGAAAGCTCCTTTCCAATGTCTTCAGGATCACCAGAACTGCAGTCAGATTGTTCTTCAGATGAGGAAACAACCTTTGTCTTCAAAGCGCGAGTTCGTCCATAGTTGGGACCATAGATATCTCTTTTCTCAGATAGCTGAAACTCATGTGTGTTGAGCCTCTCAAGTATGTCAGACGGATCGAGTGTCTTGAATTCAGGATGTTCTTGAATCATCAGGGCGAGGGTGTCAAACAAGCTGTCAAGTGATCTTAGGAGTGTCTTGACGATTTCATGCTTGGTGATCTCAGTGGCGTCGAGAGCATGAAGCTCATTTGTGATGTCAGTGAGGCGATCAAATGTGAGCTAAACATTCTCATTGTCGTTTCTCTTGAAGCGGTTGAAGAGGTTGCGAAGGACACTGATCCTTTGATCTCTCTAGGTTGAGACGCCTTCGTTGACCTTGGATAGCCAGTCCCAGACTAGCTTCGACGTTTCCAGAGCACTCACACCGCCATACTGTCCTTTGGTCAGATGACCACAGATGATGTTCTTGGCAGTAGAATCCAGTTGAATGAACTTCTTGACATCAGCAGGGTTGACACCTTCACCAGTCTTGGGAACGCTGTTCTTGACAACATACCATAGATCGACATCAATGGCTTCAAGATGCATGCGCATCTTATTCTTCCAGTAGGGGTAATCAGTGCCATCGAAGATAGGTCACACAGCAGAGACTTTGATTATCCGTGCAGTCGACATAGCTAAAACTCCAGGTGGTTAAACCGAATCACACAGAACAAGGGAGTACCTTGCTCTGATACCAATTGAAAGTGCTAGTTATCGACTAGAGGGGGTGAATAGGTGATTTTTATGAAAGTCTTCAAAACATGGAAGTTTCGAAGACAAATGATAGAAATGAACCTATTAACATGCAGCGGAAGGTAGACTAGACTAGGCAAGCCATAGTCAAGCATTCAATGAAGTGAAAGCACGAAGACTATTAGCAGCTAGGCAGTATGGATCAGGATGGAAGATAGTATGAAGCCAATCATACACTACAAAAAAATACACTTCCGTGATGATACGTGTTTGTCATAGTAGGTCACTTTTTTGTCATGCATGTACATCCATGACAAATTTATGACAGAATCAAGATAGTCATACCTGTGATGTCGTAGAAGTGTCCCATGACATTACCAAAATTATCATCACGGAAGTGTCCACTTCCATGACGATAAATCACGCGTCACAGAAGTGCTTTCGTCAAGGGTGACCGACATGTGGCATCCACCGTAACGGAACGCCTTTAAGCTATCGGGTCGGATTTTGGATCCGATAACCCGTTAACAGCCCCCAACCAATGGGGATTTTCCACGTGTAAAATCATCATTGGCTAGAGGAAACACGTGGCAGCTCGTCAGTGGGTCAGATAGGCGCCTATGATATGTCGACACGTGGCACGGCCAAACAATGGCCCATTTAGCTTACAAAGCCGACCCGTTTGACTTGGTCAAAATTAACGGGCTAGCCCATGAAAAGCCTGTTAACGGTCTCTTCGCAAATAGCCCATTTTACGACCCGTTAACTCACGGCCCGTTAGGCCCTAAAGGAAATCGTCCCAACAACGTCATGTGGGCCGTCGAATATAATACCAGCCCATTTCACTTTCGGCCCATGTATGGCCCACGACGTCTTTCGGCCCATATGAGGCCTTCATATCTTTCGGCCCATTACAGGCCCATGGTGACTCTAGCCCATAATGAACAGTAATTTTCTTTATAGCCGTTAACGGCCCGTGATTTACATGGGCCGTTTCCAGCCCGTGTTAGCTTTCGGCCTATTGACGGCCCATACGTTCTTGGGCTCCTTTTCGGTCCTCGATTACTTCCGGCCCGTTACTGGCATGTTCCCCTAATGGGCCAAATTCGGCCCATGGCAAGAGTCGGCCCATTATTGGCCTATTACCCAATGGGCCAAATTCGGCCCATGGCAAGAGTCGGCCCGTTTCTGGCCTGTTAACCCATTGCACCGTTCTGGCCCGTCCTATATTCTCGCCCTTTAATGACCCGTTATGCCTATGACAGAATTAAGCCTTTGCTGTCCTACGGCCTGTTAACGGCCTGTTACCGTGCTGGGCTGATACCAATTATGCCCGATTATGGTGCATGTAGACCCATTTATCCGACGGCTCGAGGCCCACCGATTACAGGCCCATTTATCGACGGCCTGTAGGAGACCCGTGGATCCTATGGCCCGTATATGGCCCATGGTAGTTGCGGCCACTAGCAAACCAGGGAAAAAGAAGACTAGGAAATAAATAAGGCCGAAACTAACGCTAGGCTATTAAGGCGATTACACAGATTACATCCACTCGGCATCAAAGATCGCCACCAGTGCAAATATAGGGAACACCCTACACTATACAAAAATGGCTTGCTATTTTCTTCAGGCGGTGGCTGCACGTTAAGAATAAATTTTGTATCGCACCAAAACAAATTACAACTATATAACAAAAGGAAGGTTGGCATAAAACTTAATAGTCTAGCAGATAAATGCACTACCAGAAGTTCAGAAGCTCAGTTCATTTGACCTGACTGTTACGTTTTCATGCTGTATTGTCCGATGGAGCACCATAACCGTCGCCTTCATTTCCCCTAGGCTCCTGAACAACATAGCAAATTTCTGATAGTCTGGTTTCAAAACCATGCATATCTTGACGACATTGAGCAATGTTTCTCCTTGTTTCACAAAGGGTCTCTGTTAGGGAATGGACTTGTGTCTGGAGCGCAGATACAACATTGCTTTGAGCTTGCATATCTTGATCATGAGGTAGTTTGGACGATATTGCCTTAACAACCAACCCGGTATTACATAGGAACGTGCTTTTGACACTGTTAGTGGACAGGTACTGACCCACTGCAGCAAGAGCTGACATTGCGGTTATAGTTGCCTCGCCACCTTCAGAAGGTGGCGGTTCCACCATTTTTTCCATAGCTCGCTGAAAAGTTGAGGTTTTACATTAGTAGTACCAGAACAAAAGATATTAAGGAGGCATCAAAACCAAACAAAATAGCTTTGGTCTATATACAGAACTTATTCTGGTGAACCCATGTAAAATATTAGTTGTATTTTATTGCAAAGTACATAATAAAACCAGGTTCCAAACATATGACCATGTAACATCGCTAATGTATTGTCTATTTCTTCACATTGTATTGAGGGCTAAGGATAAAGATACGGAGTTTATAATACGGTAAGCATAGTATGATGTCATTCATATCACAAAACAACCGAGAACAGACAAACATGCAATTGTAACGTTGTGTGGGCAAGTCCAGCACGGAACTAGATTACGGGTCAAGATCAAAGGAACATCACTCCTCTCTTTTAAACCTTGTAAGGTGCAATGATACGCTAAGACAATTGTGTATAAAATTGAAAAGAGTAATAGACATTGGCTGCAAACCATGCAGTTCAAGGCACAAGTCAGAGTAAGTAGTAGTTAAAAGGCATGAGGATTAAGTACTTACAACAGCGGCTTTGATTGGTGTAGTCATGCCCTTCTTCTTGCTGGTGTGACAGACCTTGAAGATTTCCATAGCATTTGGTTCAGGTACTTTTTTGGTCCTTGCGGGCTTTCCTCTGCATTTGGAACAAGTCAATATAGATCTGATAATGTGGTACAGTGTGGTACAGCGAACAGAGTGAAACAGCAACTAATTACAAGAGCCTCGTAGTGTGCAATATAGCTACGAGATCCTGTCGTCAATTGGAATTTTACTTTCGTATGGTTGGCCTTGTTCTTTGAACAATTCACCTACAAGTAGATAGATTTGTGTGGCACATGCGTAAATAGGACTTCAACATGTGATCTGATGACATATATATAATGTACCTGATACTTCGGATCGGACCAGTTTTAACGAGGCCTCTGTAGTCTTCATCAGATATATTTTCCACTGGAGTTGTTTGGGCAAGTTCACTGTTAGCCTTGCCTTCAAAGTGAGTTCTCCTCAAGTTATAACAATACTATCGCAGAGCAAACTTGAAAACATGGGTGCAAGCTTGTATGGTTGCATCATCTTGGCTATCCAACTTGAACCTCATCTATTGAAAATTATGGGAGTCTCATTATCAGCAACCTAGAAAGTATTGGACAAAGCAAGACGATATTACTAGTTTCCATACATAACCATACTTATAGATAAATGGTCGAGGAAGATGTTGAACTGGGTTTCGTCTTTGTCATTCCTGTACTGAATCCATGTTGGGAGGATACGTACATGACACCTAACAGCAACCGCTGCCTCTGATACTAACTTGGCTGACTTTGTAGCATCACGTGGCCTTTTTAAACCCGCCTCAAAACGGATCTCCATTCTTCCTCCTCTAGATTTAGTTAACCTATCGAGCATTATCCCTGATGTTTGTTTCCTCTTGCGCCTAGGTGCTAGTCCAACAACAAACATAGGAAGTGTTAGTGTACATCAAACTGTGAGACTACATATAAAGAAGCATGCAACTGTAACTTGACTCCAGCAACTACCTTCTTGTTGTTGAAGCTCACAAGGTTCATCTGATATTGCCAAATCATCTTGTTTCAAGAGTGCTTGGGAAGTAGTGTCAGGTGGCAAGGGAGCTTGGGAACGTGCTGCTAGCTCAGTTGACGCACGAGTACGTCGTGCAGCTGGTAGTACTGTGGTAGGTGTTGCAAGAACTAGGGTTGTCTCTGCATGTTTGGTGGCAGCTATTTGTTTCCGTTTGTCTTTTTTTGCAACTCGTGTAGCATGGGATGTCGTGTTTGTAGAATTTTCTGCTGGACTTTGACCTTCTATTGCACCATCAATACCAGCAGAATCTGCATGATTCATCCACTTCTCATTCCCTACCATTCTGTGTTTCTTCCTCTTTCTCTATGCCATGTTAAGTCAAGCCGACAAGAAAAACGAATAACAATTTAGTTCTTCAGAACAAATTGATGCGTGATGCAGACGAACTGAACTTTGATGTTAGACAACCACATGATAGGAGGGTGTAATATGTTTGAAAAACAGGACGGAAGAGATAACCAGAACTATGATGTGTAAACTAAGAAGAAGACATTTCACCAAATTAGAAGCAATGCAATGGAAGGTAGACACAATATGAAAGATGCTACAAATATCGCTCTGCCAAGTTAACAGTGTCTCATCATAAATGGCGTTTAAGCAAATGTGAAGCAGTACAAGAAATAAATCATATGCAAGATGCAAACAACATCACACTACCATTGCATATTCATTAGTGCCATTGCATATTCACAACATTGCATATTCACAGATTATGATGTGTAAACTAAGGAGAAGGCATTTCAACAAATTAGAAGCAATGAAAGCTAGACACCATATGAAAGATGCAACGAATATCACTCTACCAAGTTAAAACTGTCTCGTCATAAGTGCCATTTCAACAAATTAGTAATACAAGCTAGAAAAGAATGTGAGATGTAACCTATATCACACTCCGAAGTCAAACATGTCTTATGATAAGTGATTGTTGCAGGTTACACAACAGTAGTAATTTGATGTAAGAACATGGTGTGATAGATAGATATTGTATGTTCTAGAAACAGGAACACTTGTCTTATTCAAGCATAATGTGTAAAGTAAGAAGATGGAATTCAACAAAATTAGAAGCAATACAAGCTAGACATCACACATAACATGCAACCACATATAACAGTGCCAAGTTAGAGGGAGCACCGGTGATGCTGCACTAGGGGAGACGTGCTCATCATAAACACAGCTTTGTTGAGTGTCTACACATGTGTTGTCTTGGAAATCATCTTGGGGGTGTGGAGGAGTAGAAACTGTAGAGGCCCTCCGTTCGGAAGGAGCACCTTTATCCGCTGCCTTGCTAACTTCCTTCCTCTTTATTGATTTTGAATTGTCAAGTAAAACCGACAAGAAAAAAGCAATAAAATTCTATCTTCAGAACTCATTCATGCATGATACTGACAATCACTACTTTGATGTAAGGCAAACACATGATACCAGGATGGAATATGTACGAAAAACAGGACGGCATGGCATGTTCACAACTGTTTGTGTAAACTAAGCAGAAACCATCCAGCAAATAAGAAGCAATGCAAGCTAGACATCAGATGAAAGATGCAACCAATATGACTCTGCCAAGTTAAAAGCGTCCCATCATAAATGGAATTTCAACAAATTAGAAGCAGTGCATGCTATAAATCATATGAAAGATGCAACTAATATCGAACTGCATATACTAAAGGTGTCTCATCATGTTGATTGATGCGGGATACAAAAAAATAGTTTTATGTAAGGACATGCTTAATAGACAGATGTACTATGTACTAAATACAGGAAGGCATGTCACATTAACAGGTATAATGTATAAGCTAAGCAGACTAGCACATGCAGTTTAACCAGATTGGAAGAATTACAATCTAGACACCATATGCAACATGCAACCACATATCACGCTGCCAAGTTAGAGCAAGCACCTGCGATGCTAGTGTAGGGGAAATGTTGTAATCAACTACAGAGCTACGTTCACTATCTTCATCTAGCATTTCTGTTTCTTGAGAATCATGTCGGGAGGCTGGCGCTGCATTCTTTAAATGAGGAGTAGTCCCCTTGCCTTCCTGCATGCCTCGTCATAAGTGATTGATGAGGGATACACAAGAACATTAGTTTGATGTAAGAACATGGTTAATACACAGATGTACTAGTATGTACCAAAAACAGAAAGGCATGTCATATTCAAAGGTATAATGTGTAAGCTAAGCAGATGCAATTTAACCAAATTGGAAGCAATACAAGCTAGACATCCGGCTGGAGTGGTGAGCATGATCATCTAGGACCTGAGAGCCTGGTGGGAGGCGGGCTGCTTCGCCACCATCACAGATTTTTAGTTGGCTTCCAGGTGATGCCTATCTTTGCTGGGCTTGTCACTGGCTCGGCCAGTGCCCTGACTAGCTATTTGTCTTCTGGTGCTCACGGGATGGTGGTTCATGTAAAAAAAAATATTTCCTTGTCTTACCGACTTCGGCCTTTCGAATACAAGCTAGACACCATATGGAACATGCAACCACATATGACACCGTGAAGTTAAAGCAAGCACCTGGGATGGTGGTTCATTACGAGCGAGGTCATCAACTCCAGAGCTATGTTCCCCGTCTCCATCTGCTGACACTACACTGTTTAAAGCATTGAAACGTGTCTTGCCTAGCCGCACACCAAACTGGAGTGACTTCTCTCTTTTCTTTTTGGCTTCTCTCATGGCAGCAGAGTCTGAAATACCCTTGCATAAAAACACAACAGTGAGAGTAAGGGTGAAGTGTGTGCAGAACTAGTGCACTGTAAAAGTAGCAGATAGCAGGTGGCTGAAAAATAAATGACATGAGACATATGATAGCTCTACAACATTGCATGGCAAACAAAATTAGATTCTACTCTGTATGATTTTGTAATATATGAGCACAGGAAATGCAGGTACTCCTCCAGCACACCACCACATGTGGTCATATCTAAGATAACAGTCGACTGAAAATAAATAGGTCAGTTGATTTTTTTAATGAACCGTCCGATCTATAAGGAACGGTCAGATGGCCTTCGTCTACCTCCCGCCAGTCACTGTTGACGATCTTTCTCGAACCGCCAGCGAGCACCGGCCCAGACCCCTACCTCCGCCGCCCCGCCCTCCCATCGACCTCACACCACCACCGTGCTTGGCAGCGCCCCCAGGCCATCCCTTTAATCCCGGCCGACCTCTAGATCGGGCGCCAGTAGCTATAGGACGCACACGCCCCTAAGATAAACACCAAGGCGCTGCTTCCCCGGCGTAATAGGCGTACTAGCGCCTGTTACGCCGGGGAATGCTTCCGTTAATTGGGAATCAAGTGGCCAGAAATTGTAATTCAGGGGGGCGACGGACCTCTAGCTAAGGTGAAATAGTATATGAGGAGAAACCTTGTGCATCGCGAGTTACTAGGAACATCTAGTATCAAGAAGAAGCGGTCAACTAGTGTCTTCTGTGGGATGAATACCGTGCAAGCAGAGATGTAAGATTTGCACGAATAAGGGAATAGGAGTACCTTTTTCGGTTGCCGGTGTGGTCACCTCCACAAGTCGCGCCGATTTTCTTCTTTTTACCGGGGAAACCGATGTTCTGGAGGGTGCAGGCTTGGACGAACCCATGGCCAAATTATTGACTGTGTTGCCGTGGCCGTATGTCGGCGGAGGGGAAGCAGATCTGAGGCGGCGAAGGACGGCGTAGCAGGAACAGCTCCGGTGCGGTGGAGGGTGGCGAAGTTGGAGCGGCAGCGGTGAGGCGCAGGACAGCGTGGTTGAACTGGCTGGGTACGGACGACTCGGCCTCGGCTTCAACTACTAGCCGTGGAGGGCGTTGCAGTTGAGGTTGCGGTGGACGATGACATCGGGGTATGGGCTTCGGCGTGATGGAGGAGGGCGGCGGTTGATGGGTGGGATGCGGTGGCAGACGGAGGATGCCGGGGTTTCGCGGCTGGTGGATAGGTAGTTTTGGCGCCCACGGAGTATGAATGGGGAATCAGACGGGTGGGGGGGAACCATGTTTCGGTCTGGGACGCGCTTGTTTTTGGCTTTTTTGAACAGAAGATGGGACACGCTTGTTTGAAATTTGGGGAAAGTACAAACTTTGCCCCCCTCTTAAATTTCGGACCTACTATGGGTCAGGGGTAGGATGGTAATCCCAGGTGTCCCAAATAGTGGGCGGGAGCGATTTCGGCCGCGTGCATGTGTGCGTAGGCGGCCATTGTGTATGAATGTTTTTCGGATGCAGTTGTGTGGCGTCTAGATGAAGCTACAAACCTACCCCGGTTTAGACCTTTGGACGTCGGGCCGGTAGGTTTCACGGGTCGGAGTTATTAGAAAAGTAATTTCCTTATACTACCAAACATTGGTCTCACGCGGTTTCGGGCGAGTAGAGGCTCTTTTCGCACTTCGTTCGAAATTTTGAAACACAAGCATTCACGTTTAGAGTACTCTTGAACTATGAGGATTGACCTAAATATACAACGTTTATTTGACCTTGTATGTTTGAAAACCTCATTAAATTATCCGCTTCTTTTTGAAATTTTGACACTTGAAAATCCTATAACTACGATTATTTTGGAATGGAGGATCTAAATTTGAATCTATTTTGTACACGACTACATATGCTATTATGTACAAAATCAGAGCAAAGATTGGTGCCCCCATAATTTAGGTATGGTTTACAAATGCCATGATATCAAATTCAAATAATTGAATGGACTTCATGTTGAATTCAATTTTTTTAAACCACCTTAAGTTGAATTCAAATGTATGCTAGTTCATAGGTAGTAGCTATTTATAATGTCCATTGTGTAACTTTTGTATGTATAATGTGGTTTACACACACAACATGAACTATACTCACGTTTATATTCGATTGCTAAACCGATGCATTGTCTGGAGTTCAAAATACTAACTATGTGGATCAATTGTGTTGAATAATAACATAGACATGCTCAAATTCGATAGAATCTAGATGTCTGATGGATCAATGACCGCTCGTTACGCGAATTGCAAATATCATGATCCCATCCTAATATTTGGATACAATTTATATCTTTAATCAATGTGTAGAGCAGTCTTTTACGTGTAGTTTCACTCTCCATCGGTGGTCTCTCATACATGCTCACACACTCTCTCCCGAGGTGTCTTTCTTGCACACATGCTCTAGATATAACCCTCCCTCCCTCTCTTAACCATTTACAACTGTTTTCACTAACCTTTATCACAAGCACTCTTCCTCTTGCAAACATACACATGCACAATCCTCATCGACCCTTTCTATATACATGGACCTACCTACGTGTCTCATGTATGCACATTATCTTTACGCCTGTCTCTCACGCATTGTCTCACGCCTCTCTTCCTAATCGACGAGTATGATTCTAGCAGAGCATTCTGTAGGATGCCCCTTAAAGTTAGGTTGGATGAATAGTAATATCGGAGATAAAGGGGTTACCTTAGTCTGAGAACCTAGGGTTACAAATCCTAGCCGGCATTGTCAGTGGACACAGAGGCCTTCACAATTCTGCTATCTTTGTCTTGTACGACTACTCATCCATGGGTCTTCCTAAATGCGTCACGGGCCGACCAATGTGGCGCAGGACGGAACAGAACGAAGGGCCTCACCTCAACCCACCGGACCTCACGCGGTGACACACCCTCTGCCCCCACGTCTCATTATCTTCTCACACCCACACATACCAACACAAACACTACACACAGAGAAAATTTCTCCTGGTGCCTCTATTCCCTCCCCCCTTGCATATACACACTCAAGGGAATGGAATCTCTTGTCGTGACATCATATTCGTCTCTCTCTCTAGACCACTCTTATTTCTCGTGCTATCTCTCCCATGCCCCCCGTCGACCCCTTTATCCATGCCTCTCTCGAATACGTAATACACACACATACCTCTCTAGGCCCCGCCAAATGCATCAACTACACATTCACACATGTTACATCACGTACCCCATTGATCTAAAAAGCCCTCTCTTCACGTTTATTTCGCATACAACATTCCTTTTGAATAAAGTGTGGCCAAAAAATTATTTTAGAGTTTCTACATATATACAACATTACAAAGTTATATGGAGGAGTACGAACGCTAATTTGCATTGCATGGTGCCCACAATGATATTTATTCCGCACTGTGAATTTGTATACTTTTATACTATATACAAAGTTAGTCATAATAAAGAGAAACAAAGAGCATCTCTCTCTCCATCGCATACCCCCTGTATGCCCCTTTCACGTATGCACACAAACTGCATCCACACAACACTCACACAAACACATGCACCCATGCACGCACGCAACACTCACATGTACACACGCAGCCACGCACGCAACACTCACACGCACGCACGCAACACTCACATGCACGCATGCATGCACACACCAGTACACCACACGACCAACACGCACTCTCACGCTCAAGTGCTCAACCTACACGTGCATGCGCACACATCAGGCCCTGACAAACACATACACAACTAGGTGATTCCCGCGCACGGGTTGGAGCCTTGTCGCACCTGCGTAAATTTGTGTTTATCTGACCTTTTGCCTATGCGAACTGATAGGTGAGACCCACAATGAACGTGGTCAATTTAACTAGTCAACATGGCGCCATGCAGACTATTTGGCCGGTCAAGAGAGTGCAATCCAATGCTTAGCTGTGAGAAAGTGGCCGTATAAGCACCGCAAAATGTATATAGTGACCGTAATCAGCTTATTCTGAAGTTCGGTGACAGTATTACTCTTTTCTCTCTGTAGGCCCTCCAAAACTACATCTCTACACGTTCTCGCATGTTACATCTAACAACTATGCAATACAGCACTACTACTACACTCGAACACAATAAATCATATGTGTTTTTAGTTTTACTAGATATCATATTGTTACTTATAATTATTCAGTTTGCATGCATTAAAATTGCCTTTGAAATGTATGGCCAGTATCATCTACCGCGCGGGAAAAATCCCGCCCTTTCCTGTTTAATCGGGTTTGTATCGATGGATCGTGCAAAAACAGCAAAACTATAGTACTATACAGTACAAGTGATAGTTCACTGGGCCGTCGTGTCATCTACTCCTCCGTCATAAGAGTGGAGCGCTCGCTTTCATAAATCTTCTAGTCCCTTTCGCCGACATGTGGGACATCAAGCTACCGGGTCCACGTGCCATACCGGAATACAGTGCAGAGCAGCCGAGGTGAAGCACCCCAGTCATGGCGCCGGTGTAGTAATGAGCAATGAGGCGTCAAATCACAAAGCTGCACCTTTCCCGCAGTTAAGTTGGAGGGACAAAGCAACCATCATTTCACTCGTTGCTGAATCCGCTTCTCCCTCATCTTCTTCAACTTAACCACGTGTTGCTTCTGCAGTTGTTCTGCCTCATGTGGGACGCGGATCGGGTTGGTAAAGCACTGACACGTGGGACCACATGTTAGCAAACCGCCAGGACAATGTCCTCCGAAAATAAGAAGCCTAATCCTAGACTTACAAAGGGCTACGTAGCTGCTACGTATACTTTCCATCTAATCTATATATGCCCCCTGATTTTCAGGTGGGGTGGGCCTAATCCTCTCCTTTAATCCAATCAAATAGTCCCACATCACATCAGTTCATAACTTTACGCAAACCATTACGCGGATGTAGCATTGCTCAAATAAGAAACCTCCCCCGCCATCTGCGCGGCAAAATCACCTCCTTTTTACTAATCTCGATTCTATAATTTTTTAGATCAATATAATTGAGATTTTTATAGATAGCACATAGGAGCAAAACCAAGTGGTACGGTTAAGGGCATCCACAATGTGTAGCCAAATGCGAAAATAGCTTTTGGCATCGTGGGAACCATTGCGGACGATGTTGCCAAAGCCAAAAAGATGGAACCAAAGCTCCCTGATTGATTGATTGAAGGAATAGAAAAATGCAACGTCTTTCCTCTTTCTCCCATGCTTGGACGCATGTAGTACAGTATAGAGCACATAGTCTACTCCCATGTCCCTTCTATCACAAAACACAAAGCAGTGAGGCGTCAAATCACAAAAGCACGGACGAAGCAACCATCATTTCACTCTTCGACGACTCCGCTTCTCCACCGTCTTCTTTGAGAAGCCATCTCACCGCATTAGTTACTCCTAGTAGTACTAGTAAAGGACTTCCTGGAGGCAAATAAGGTGGTTGTCTCGGCTTGCAGGCGGCACTTGCGAACGACTTACCGTGGTCTCCCTCAATGGTGTTCTCCGTCGAACGCACTTTGCCAAACCACCAAAAAAATATCGTTGACGTAACCGCAATGGGGAAGGAAGTCAAATATAGTTACTACCTCCATTTTTTTGTACACAAGGCCAGTATATCAAAATTACAATTTGCAAAGGGCCACTAACAATAATCGAGGCAAAATTGATGGGGTTAGCAACCAAGGGCATTAATATCCCCTGCATGCATGCGGAAGTGAGAGGGTTGATTTGCATGGCACTACATTAATCAAGCGATGAGGAGTGAGATGGCTAGCTCTTTGGTCTTTGGAGAAAAAAATACGCATTAATTGACACGTGAAACAAGGATTTGTATCGATTAAATCCCGTGAAGGAAAACCCAGCCTTTCTTTTTTAACACTAGTACTCCTAGTACGTACGTACTTATCCTGTTTGGGTCTACGCCTTGCATTGCCAAACTTCGCCACACATTTTTGCCAAGCTTGCCTAAAGTTTTCAAAATGAGAAGGAGGTCCACTTGCACACGGCTATCGCGGTCTCACCGCACCCTCACATGGTCGCTCCTACACGCCGCGGTCGCACCGCACCCTCACACAGTCGCTCCTGCACGCCGCAAACCCAACCAAGGGAACGCACCCTCACTGACACGTGATGTCGCATGTGAACACACCAAACTCAGCCATCCTATCGTTGACACATAATTTTCGTTTCATAGAGTATGTTTATCCAACCGCATGTTGGGGAGTATCCGTACGGCCCGTGCGGTGGTCTGTTGGGGAAGAAGAAGAGGTGAGGAAGAAGGAAAGAAGGGTTAGGAGACGTAGGATATTCATCCAACTGCCTGAAATGGTAGACTGACCCAAGTCAGGTGACTTGCATAACAAATATATGTTTTTACACAGCAAAATATCCATAAAAACAACAACATAAAGAAAAACTATCACTGCTCGTGGAAAGAGACGACCTCATCGTCTTTGGCTGCCGGCGCGAACCAGCCGTCACTGCCGACGTGTGTCTCCGCACCATGGTTGTCCTCGGCCTCCAGCTACTCGTTCAAGCGGAGCGTGCGGGTGCTCTGCACGGACGAGAGCACAGCCCGGTACAAGTCGAGGACGTTCGGTTCCGCCTCCAGGAGGGCCTCGATTGTAGCGGCATCTGCGCACTCTGCGTCGAGTCGAGCCTCCGCCGCCCGGTTCAAGTCCAGGACGTTCGGTTCCGCTTGCAGGAGGGCGTCGATGAGAGCGGCATCCACGCGCTCTGCGTCGAGTCGAGCCTTTGCCGCCCGGTTCAAGTCCAGGACGTCTGGTTCCGCCTGCAGGAGGGCCTCAATGACAGCAGCATCCGCGTGCTCCGCCTCAAGTTGAGCCTCCGCCGCCCGGTTCACATCCACGACATCCGGTTCTGCCTGCAAGAGATCCTCGATGGCAGCGGTATGCGCGCGCTCCGCGTCGGGTTGAGCCTCTACCTCCCGGTCATCCTTTAGTATCGCCATGTTGAACCGCTGGTCTGCCTGCACGATGGGGGACTCGGACGGCGGCACGAAGTCGACGTCCATCGTCTCGTACCCATCGGGGGCCTTCTACGCCGCGACCTCTGCCATGAACATTGGATCGGCTTCCTCCTCCTCGTAGCTTGGCTCCAGAGAACTCGGGGATTGGCCCGCCGCAAAGCGAGCTTGGGAGCAGAGGTCTGTGGCGCCGACCGCCGCCGCGATTTCTGCGCGGTGCTCCGACGTCAGCATCTTGTAGTAAGTGATCTTGCGGCGCACCATGGCTTTCCGGTGAACTAGGGGACGCTTGATGCAGGCTAGGGGATCGAAAGGTGGGGGAATGGGCTGGAGATTTGGTGTGGTTTTAGGGCAGTGGCTGGCGTAGGCTGAGCAGCGAAGGTTCTCGTGTGAATAATGGTTCCGGTGATGACCGGTCAATCGGTTTTGACGGTACATTGCTCTTGTCACGTTCGCGTTGCAGCCCGGCATGCTGGACCCTCCACGTCGCTCACCGAATGGAACATGCTTCGTCTTGCGTTTTCGCTCGCTTGTGGGACCGCAGTTGAGAGCAAACCGACGTCCCTCCCCCTCCCCCGCCCGCGTCATTTATTATACCACCACTCCCTCTGTTTTATGCGGAGTAAATAAAAATAGAGGGAGTATACTACGGATGAGGATCCCCTGACGTGGCCGAACCCATTGAGTAACTGACATGCGGGGCCTAGCAAGCATGGGGTCCGCCAGTAAGTGACCGAAATGGAGGGTAAGGCAGGGATACCTACGTCAGAGGATCCGCTTCCACTATACTACTTTGACCAAATGTTAGAGTAATAATATATGACATGTAACTTACACAAATGTTAGAGTAATAATATATGACATGCAACTTACACAATTCATACATGGTCTAATGCGTTTTTCGAGGCTAACTTTGACCAAGTGTTAGAGTAATAATATATGACATGCAACTTACACAAAGTATACGGTCAAATTCGTATGTGAAAGGAGTTTCCAATGATATAATTTTCACATTATACATATCATGTACTATTAATCTTGTCAATAGTCAAATTGGAAACCATCTCGAGTACAAATCTACGAGTACGTACGAATCTAACAATATTGATTGGGCGTTGTTGAAAGTTGATACCTTTTTGATCAAAGTAGATATACTTTGACTACACATAAAACTTATATGTAAACTAAAAAGGATAGGAGGGAGTATATTGTATGTTCAAAAATGAAACGAAACATTGAATACCCTTTATATATGATTTGCGGATGCTATGATCACCGGTTCAAAATTTTGAATCCGCCTTAGGTATCACGTTCCCCCACTCGTTCCCTCTCGATTTCATCTCAGGGTCCGGAGATCTATTGAAAGAGGACTAGGGTGGGTACATGCGAATGATACTCGGCGGAATGTTCAAATGAGGCATGCGGGAGGATGGACTCGACTGGAGGGCGACATGATCGATGGAGAAGAGGGTTGGAGAGGAATGAGAAATAAGCAAACGCCACATGATTATACTTGAACGTCTCAAATAAACAATAAGTTGTCTCCCTTGGCCTATATAGTGAAAGGCCTAATGCGCAACTCGGAGCATTGACGCTCGAATGTGGCTGGGAAAACAGGGAAACAGACATGTGGGGCACACCTGTCGGGACGACATAGCACAGACTAGTCCAATGGAGTAGCTGACCCACGACCTCCTCGCCACCGACAACCGTTCATGTGGGTCGTTGGGGCCAACAACGGGGCTCAGCTCCAGCATCGCCTCTGGACACGGCGACCGCGGTGAGCGACACACTCATATCGTCGCTAGACACGGTCGGTTTCAGTTTGCCGAGGGTGGCGTTAGTGTTGTGGCACGACCCACGGTATGTTTGGTTTGTGCCCAAGGTTGCCCCATCAAAGCATTGGGTAGCCAAAATTTTGGTTGAGGTATTGGTTGCCCATGATTTGGCCGACATTGGCAAGAAAAATGAACTTGAGTTGACTAGAGTTCATTGGCATGCCAAAGAAATGGTAACCATCCAGACAAAGACCAATCTTTGGGTCATGACCAAAATTTTGGTTTAGGGTATTGGTTGCCCATGATTTGGCTGACATTGGCAAGAAAAATGAACTAGAGTTGGCTAGAGTTCATTGACATGCCAAAAAACTGGCAACCATCCAAACAAAGACCAATCTTTTGGTCATGACCAAAATTTTGGCAAGGTGCACTTTGGCCACAATCCAAACACACCCCAACACCCGACTCGTCGAGGATGCACGGGGCGCCGCAACGCGTCCGCGGAGTGGTGTAGCGCGGCCAACTGCATCCTCTAGACCTGAGACCATGCCGGGTCGTCTTGCTTTTTCAATGACATGCGGGGATTGCATGTGAGAAAAGGGCATCTCCAACATTGCCACGACCGCAGCTGACTCCCCTGGCACACCAAAACCCTCGTCCCTCGCGCCGTCGCGCTGTGCGTTCCCAGCCGGCGCCAGCTACCCGCATTCATGTCGTCCGTTTGTATGTCGTCATTAAGAGGCTCGGTGTCCGCGGAACCAACTCCGGCGACTTAATGACGCACCCGGACGCTTGGCCTCACCGGAATGAGCTACTTAAAGCGGCAACGCCTAGCTAACCTCCACACCATAGCGCACCGTCCTCCTACCTGGAACCACATCCACCATGACCGCAAGCACGAATGCTCTGCGGGAGAGCTTGTCTTTGGGGATGGAGCTCGCGGTCGCCGCCCTCGCTTAAGTCGCCGCACAAGTGGTGGCCACGCTGGCGGCCGATGACGGGAGCACCGTCAGCCACGCGTCCTACTTGCCGCCGTCCAATGTCCGGCATCGCCGAGGTCGGGGACTCCTCCGAGGATGAGTAGGGCATGGGAGGCGGCAGGGCATGGTGTGCCAACTGGCCGGTCCGTCTCCCGTGTTCTACTTTTCCTCGCCGGAGACCGCACCTTCACTTCAGGGGTCTTGAACCCCGCCCCCGTACATGGAGATCACAGATGGAGGACGTCGGTCGCCGCCGTAGAATAGGTTTAGGGTCGTGTTTCTTTTATTTTTTTGTCCTATAAAAGTTCAAAATGTAATGAAAATCTGCCGTGTTTGCATTAATCTCGGCCGGTGTATATGAACTTTCACAATAATATATATATTGTAGGAGTACTAGCAAGATGCCCGTGCGTTGCACGGAAGATCAAGATCTTGTGGGAGAAAGGGATGAACGAGGGAAAGCCTTATCTGCAAATGTGGAGAGGAGTGCGGGTAAATTGTCATAGTTTCCTTCCTATCCGTTAGATATAGATCGGACGGCCTATATTGCAGGATCGGACACATCTTTCTACATCTACGGGAACCTACGAAAGGGTTAACGTAAATTGCCTGTCTCTCTCCTCCCCTGATTTTCATGGTGGTGGGCCCCTCCCTCCCCCCAATCTACAATCAACAGCTCACACATTTCACATTACGTTAATTACGAAACTGGGATTACGTAGGTGTAGCATTACTCATCCTAAAAAACCCAACTAAGCCAACCTCCCAGCATATCGCGCGGGAAAAGACCCGGCCACGCCGTTTTAGTCAGGATTACCGGATTACTAGTAGTAGTATCGATGGATCGCGCGAAGCAACAAATTTTTTTTGAGGGGGCGAAGCACCTAGTTTAAAAGGAAAAAATGTGGTACACTCACAACACTCCTGTCGCGGTCGCATTGCAGCCCACACACGTTCAGTCCTACACATGGCTCACGCAAACGGAACGCGCTTCGGCTTGCCTCTTCACTGACACGTGGGACTGCACTTGGAGAAACCGGCCATGCGCCAAACTCCCTCCGCCCACCGCGCAAAAATCCTCCCCCCGCACACCCAAAAATTCCCCCCAAATCCGATTCAACCGCCCTTCGGCCAACTAGCCAATAATATTCCCCAAACCCCCCTCCCCCCTGTCCCCCTCCACTCCATTCGCTCCGTCAAAGCCGCCCTCCCCGCCGCGCCGATACGTCGGCGCCGTGGTTCGGTGATCCTCTCGCTCCCACAGTACACTCTCGTAGACTGCCATCCTCTAGCCGCGCCGCCACCTCTGGCTACGTTCTTGTGGAGGCGCACGGCGGTCAGCGCCGCCACCGCTAGCGACGTTCATGTGGAGACGCACGATGGTCAGCTTCTCCCACGGTACACGCATTCTAGACTGAGGCCCCATTCATGTCGGTGTAGCGTTGAATGTTAGCTGATAGACGCTGTTAATCTCACTATTTGCCGAAGTAGTTTACTGTCAATATGCTCTGCTTAAGAAGCTTCCTTGCCCTGTTCTGCACTCAATCTGCTTACCTGAGATGGCATGCCAAGGCCGATTAGTTGCTAAAATATCCTGCCATATATTTATTGTGACGTAGATTGCCATGGTCTAGTAGCCAATCTGTTAGCTGAAATAGCTCTACCCCGTTTTATACTCGATCTTTGTTGCTGTGATGGCCTTTGATAGTTTGATGGCTGTGTGCTCGGCCTCATTGACTGCTGAAATAGCCTGCCATAATTTGGCACTCAAATCTGTTTGCTGAATTAGCTTTACATATATTTCGTTACTTAGATCTGCTCGTCCAAATATCTTGCCATAGCTTTAGACATCGACCTAGGTATTTTTTTTCTGGACTTCATAAAAAAGCATATATGTTTTTCCTATAATATCTAGTAGAAGAACTAATTTGTATGTCTAACAAATGGACAGGACTTGGATAACTTCTGCTCAAGGATTCTCCGCTGCATATGTCGAGGGGGTTGAAAACTTCATGAACTTTATCAGAGCTGAGTACGGTTGTCCGAAATCAGATGTGCTCTGCCTGTGTAGCAGTTGTATGAATTCAGTTACAAGACCCGAGTCAACTGTGCAAAATCATCTACACTTGTATGGGATGTCGATCACATATACTAGGTGGGTTCATCATGGTGAAGCTGTGAACGTCAATGTTATTGACTACATGGAAGCAGCTAATCACCATCTTGATCTGCCTGATGCTCAGGTGGAAGAGGAGGAGGAGGTGGTGGTGGCGGAGCCAATGAGTTTGACCAACATTGAAACAATGCTACGAAATGCTCGTGCATTCCATGAACTTTCACCTGCAGAAGAAAAATGATGGGCCCGCATGTTGGAACAATGCAACGTTGCTGTCACCCCAGGAAATAAGCTGTCAGTATTCTCAGCTATGGTCACCTTTCTTCAGGTGAAGACATCTGAGCAGCTGACCAACAAATCATTCGATGCGATGTTGGCTTCTTTCCGCGAATCTTTCCCAGATGCGTCTGAGCTGCCACACACCTATAGTAAAATGAAGAATTTCCTTCGTGCGGTTGGAATTGGATATGATATGATCCATGTTTGTAAGAATAATTGTGTTTTGTTCCGGAAGGATTATGCCAACTTAAGTGAATTCCCGAAATGCAAATCATCAAGATGGAAAGATGGTGATGCTGTGAAGAGGATTCCTCATAATGTTCTGAGACATTTTCCAATTACACCAAGATTGCAGAGGTTGTTTCATGATGCTAAAACAAGAGAGGATGAACTGTGGCATTCTAGGAACCAGGAGTACAAAGATCAGAATGTAATGAGCCATCCATCTCATGGTAGTGAGTGGAAAAGCTTCAATAATAAACACAAAGAGTTTGCTGCTGACCCGAGAAACATTAGACTTGGCTTAGCTTCAGATGGATTTAACCCATTTGGCCACCAGAGCGCCACATATAGCATGTGGCCAGTGCTTGTTATCCCTTACAACATGCCTCCAAATGTCTGCACCAAAGAATCAAACTACATGATGGCCTTGCTCATCCCAGGTCTAAAAAGTACTGGAAAGGATTTTGATTTGTTCGTGGAGCCTATTGTGGAGGAACTTCAACAGCTATGGAAGGGTGTTCTCACTCGAGACCTATATAGCAGCCCACTAGCTAATTTTTTTCTGCATGCTGTTATAATTTGGTGCATCCATGATTATCCGGCTTTGGGCACTATGTCAGGGCGAACGACACATGGTTACAATGCATGTGTTCGCTGTGACAGGAATCCACTATCATACGCAATACTTAGCAAGATCTGTTACATTGGACACCGCTGTTTCCTTGCCAAGGACAAGTCGCATCCTAGAAAATACCGAAGACATGTGTTCAATGCAAATCATGAAAACTGTGATGCGCCAAAGAGGCTCACCGCCGATGAGTTGCAAGTGGAATTAGAGAAGGTCAGGCATATTACACCAGGAAACCATCCTGGTAATGGTAGCGGGAAAAGGAAGCATGGCAGGGTAGAAGAGAGATTATTGTTTACCCGCAGGTCCACTTTGTGGGACTTGGAGTATTGGAAAGATTTGGATCTGCGGCATAATCTTGATGTGATGCACATCGAGAAAAATATATGTGACAGCATTATCAGCACACTTCTTAATATTGAAGGCAAGACGAAAGATACCTTAAAATCTAGGATTGATTTGACACACCTGGGTATCAGAAAGGATTTGCAGGTGCAAGATGAAGGTAAACCATGGGATATGGCACCAGCTGTTATGTCTTTGACAAGGTAAAAAGAAAAGAATTCTGCGAGGTCCTGTCACGTGTGATATTCCCACATGGATTTGCTTCCAACCCTGAAAGAAGAGTCAGTGCAGATGGAAACAAGGTACAAGGGTTGAAAACTCATGACTGCCACGTCCTACTTCAAAGGGTTTTACCTGTTATCCTTAGAGGATTGGGCCGCCCTGACTTATATAGAGCAGTTGCAGAGTTGGTACAATTCTTCAGGGAACTCTGTAGTAGGAATATCAGGATAGATGCTTTGGAGAGTCTTAGAGACAAGATACCAACTATCCTATGCGACCTTGAGAAGATATATCCTCCAGCCTTCTTTGATGTGATGGTGCAATTGGTTGTTCATCTACCTGATGAGGCACTACTTAGAGGTCCAGTATAGTATGGCTGGATGTACCCTGTTGAAAGGCGGCTAGGCACTTTCAAGGGCTATGTTAGGAACAGAGCTAGACCCGAGGGTTCCATTGCAGAGGCCTATATTGCTACAGAAGCGTTGACATTCTGCTCAAAATACATTGAAACAGCTGATCAGCTTAGCAAAGAGGTGGGTGAAGACAATCCCGGGCTCAATGTTTTTGATTATTCTGTTCGAGTTACGGGGAAGAGTCGACAAGAGGACAAACCTAAAGATTTGGACAAAATGGTTTGGTATGTGTTGAATAACTGTCCTGAGATACTACCTTATATCAAGTAAGTGCAGTACTGCAGCTTATACATCGTAATCTACTAAACTTGCAGCACATTCTTATATATTTAGATGTTTGACGCGATCACTATGTTGTGCAGCATCTACAAAGAGGAGTTACTGCTGCAAAATCCAAGAAACATTGACAAACTGGTTATGGTAGGATTTGCGAAATGGTTCAAGAACCATGTAAGCTTTTGAAGTGCACTGTCAGTTTTTTTAATATATTGAGTACATAAGATGATCAGCTTGTCTATTTTATAACCATAGGTTAAGAAGATGCGGGAGGATGGGCAGGCAGTTGATGATGCCCTTTACTCACTAGCAAATGGGTCTTGATACTCGGGTAAGACATTATGAATCTTGTGTTGTTGGAGATGTGCGCTACAACACCCTTGCATGAGACGAAGGCAGGAAGACACAAAAGAGTGCCATCATGAGCACGGATACGTATGGCAAAGAGACAACTAAAATGTATGCTAACATAACAAACATTATTCAGTTGCAGTATATCTCCAGTTTCGAGGGTCATCGGTGTGTGGTTCTGTTGTGCTGTCGTTGGTATAACCTGTTTTCCAGGATCGCAAAACCCAGAGCTGATGATTATTTCAAATCCATCAATGTCAAGGAGGCATACCAGACCAACGAGCCTTTTATTTTGGCAACTCAAGCAACACAGATATTTTTCTTGGAAGACACATTTGCACGTAGCGATGACTGGAGAGTATTGTAAAGGTTTGAGCAAAGGAATTTGTTTAATGAAGTTGCACAACAAGATGATGCTTACACTACTCCTGATGTACAAGATAACACAGATGTTCCTAATATCTTTGAGAACCATCACGTCAATGACGCCGGCGAAAAGATTGTTTGTCGTGCTGTGGACATACAAGAGTTGATCAAGAAGAAGCCAACATTCGAGGACGTTGAGGACGAAGAAGAAGATGACACCGTGGGGAATTACGATTCAGACTAATACACATGGCGAAGATGTTGACGCTCCTGGTGATGATGATTACATTGCTTTTGTCGTATTTGCCTGTCAGAAGACATTTTTTATCTACTATGTGAAATTGTGTTTGCTATGACAACTAAAACCTGATGAACATGTTGTTTAGTATTTTGCTGTGAGAACATCACTTGTTATGTATGCTGATTTGTGTTTGGTTATTGTATGACAACTAAAACATGATCACATTGTTGTTTAGTTGTACTCATATTTGGCTGTGAAACTTGAATTTGATGACATAGTTTGCTGTTGGACTGTTGGATTGTGCCAACCTTGACCGTTGGATTGACATTCAACGTCTGTCGCGTTTCTTCAGTCTCTTCTTCCTCGAGCCGCCAAAGCCAAACCAACGCCGGCGGAACTGCCTGCTCCCGCCTCCCACGGCTGGCTGTGATCTGCCCCGGCTCCTGTTCGTTACCGTCCGAGGCCTCACCATCGTCCTCCGTCTTGGTTCGCTCGCCGCGGCGCCGCCCTCCGGTGTTGTCAAACATGGTCAACAACCGAGAGGAATAAGGAGATAACTGTACATGGTGAGGATGACAGTAGGGACCCAGCAGCATGCAGTAATTTTGTTTTTTCGGGATGGAGAAGGGTATCAACTGGGTTGTGCGGGACCCGTGGCCCATCTAGCCCAGGCTTTTATTTCATATGTTTAGCACATAACCAGCCCAGTTTGTTTTTTTCCTTTCTGAAAATTGCTAGCCAGCTATTTTGTTTTTTGCAGAATAACCAACGTAGGCCTACTTGCTTTTCTATGCCCTGTTGGGCCGGAAATCTTTCAAGACGAGGAGGGATGCATTTTGCCCAGAAAATGGGCTATAAGTAATAAGAAATGGGCTATAAGTAATAATAAATGGGCTGTAAAATGAAAAAATACAGCAAACAGACAATTAGTTCCAAAATACTGTTTTCTTTCGGATTTTGATATTTTAAATTTCATTGTCTTTGTGCGGGTAAAATTTCATTGAATTTAAATTAAGGTATATTTTGATTTAAAATTAATTTGAATCTGGCTAGAAATTTCAGGCTGTATGCTGTTTGGGACAGATTTGGAGGCTGACTTGTGGGTCTACTAGGTTGACGTGTACTTTGGCTTTGTCAACTTAGCCCACAAACGATTCTAGTAGTAGTGACTGTTGGATGTTAATCCAACAGCCGTGCTGCTTCTTCAATATCTGATCTTCTTGCTCCAGCCGCTCAAACCAGCTCCGGTGGTACTGCCTGCTCCCGCCTCCCGTGGCCGGCTGTGCTGCTGCACAGGCCGCACCGCCCCACCCTACTTCATTGCTGGCCAGGCCATTCCTCTACTCACCCACACCTCCTATTATTTTCCGGCGACGGCAGCCGGACCAGTAAACCCTCGTACTCCCCACCGCGTGGGCAACCATTGCCGAGTCTTCCCCGGCTCCGTGTCGTTCCCTTCCTAGGCCTCGCCGTCGTCCACCGCCATGGTGCTCTCGGCATGGCCTGGTCAACTTGGTCAACGAACGACATCCATCGGCCGTGGACTGTACGCGCAAAATAATGATTCCTCCACCTGACAGCTGGGACCCACCGGAAGGGCCTCTGTATTTCGCGAAGAAAATGTTCCCCCTGCTGACATGTTGGACCCACCAGCTATATCTTCGCACGCAAGGAAGTTCCTTTTTATTACGCACAAAAAATGAATACCCCCTGCTAGCTGGGACCCACCATAGTGGGAGGATGACTTGTGGGCCAACAAAGTTGATGGGGACGGAGGGCTTTGTTAACTTAGTCAATATGAACGATTTTAGCTCCAGTGACCGTACGATGTCCATCCAACGGCTGTAGTGCTTCTTCAACCTCTAGTCTTCTTGCTCCAGCCGCCCAAAGCAGCGCCGGTCATGCCGCATGCTCCTGCCTCCTGTGGCCGGCTGTGCTGCCGCGGAGGCCTCACCGCTGGCCAGGCCCTGCGGTGACGGCAGCCTCACACCGTAGCCGAACCAGTGAACCCTCGTACTCCTCTCCGCGCGGGCTTCCACTGTCGCGTCTTCCCCGGGTCCGTGTCGTCCCCTTCCTAGGCCTTGCCGTCGTCCACCGCCGTGGTGCTCTCCGCGCGGCATGGTCAACGTGGTCAAGGAACGACTTCCATCAAAAGAGTACTGTACGTGGAGAGGCTGACAGCTGGGTCTACGGCCATAGCCCAGTTTTTTGTGATTTGCCAAGTAAGTCGCTTTGTCAGTCCTATTGGGCTGCAAATCCTTCAAGACGAGGAGAGCTTTCATTCGGCTGGCCGAGAAAATGGCCCACCAGTAATGAGAAATGGGCTGTACATTTTTAAAACACATCAAACCGGCAATTAGTTTCAAATATCTTTTTTTTAATTTCAAGATTTTAAATTACATTAATTTTTATGCGTGGAGAATTTGCTGGATTTTATATTGATATACATTTATTTTTAAAATCAGTTTGAATGTGAGTCGAAATTTCAGGATTAAAAATAGTTCAGACCGCACCGAAATATGCAAAATTTCATATAATTTTTTAACCATGGCCACAATTTGGGCTGTAACGCTAACAAAAAGAATATGGGCTCCAAAAAAACCTTACGGATTAGCAAATGGGCTGAAAATTATTAGAAATAATGGCAGATGGGTTGTATGCTGTTTTCCATGGATTTGAGGCTTTCCTAAAAAAAGGTTGATGCACAAGCAGTGACTGTTGGATGTCCATCCAACGGCCATCGTGCTTCTTCAATCTCTGCTCTTCCTGCTCCAGCCGCTCAAACAAGCGCCGGCGGGACTGCCTGCTCCCTCCTCCCCGCGGCCGGCTGTGCTGCCGCGTAGGCCTCACTGCCCCATCGTACTCCCATCGCTGGCCTAGCCATCCCTCTACTCACCCACACCTACTGTTATTCTCCAGCGACGGCAGACGAACCAGTAAACCCTCATACAGTCGTACTCCCCTCCGTGTGGGAAATAACTGCCAAGTCTTCCCTGCCTCCATGTCGTTCCCTTCCTAGGCCTCGCCGTTGTCCACCGCCCTGGTGCTCTCGGCGCGGCCTGGTCAACGTGGTCAACGACCGACATGCATCTGAAGTGGACTGTACATGGAGAGGCCGACAGCTGGGTCCATGCCCACACGCAAGGAAATGCCTCCTTATTACGCGCAAAATAATGATTCCTCCACCTGACATCAGGGACCCACCGAAAGGGCCTTTGTATTTCGCGAAAAAACGTTACCGCCGCTGACAGCTCGGACCCACCAGCTATATCTTCGCACGCAAGAAAGTGCCTCCTTATTACGCACAAAAGAATGAATACTCCCCCTGTTAGCTGGGACCCAGTATAGTGGCAGGCTGACTTGTGGGCCTACTAAGTTGACGGGGACAGATGGCTTTGTCAACTTAGTCAATATGCATGATTCTAGCTCCAGTGATCGTACAATGTCCATCCAACGGCCGTAGTGCTTCTTCAACCTCTGGTCTTCTTGCTCCAGCCGCCCAAACCAGCGCCGGTCGTACCTCGTGCTCCTGCCTCTCGTGGTCGGTTGCGATGCGGTGGAGGCCTCACCACCCCCTACTACTCCCACGGCTGGCCAGGCCATCCCTCTACTCACCCACACCCCCTGTTACTCTACGGCGATGGCAGCCTCACACCGCAGTGAACCAGTGCCCTCGTACTCCTCTACGCGTGGGCATCCACTGTCCCGTCTTCCCCGGCTCCGCGTCGTCCCCTTCCTAGGCCTCGCCGTCATCCACCGCCCTGGTGCTCTCGGCGCGGCGTGGTCAACGTGGTCAAGGAATGGCTTGCATCGGACGTGGACTGTACGTGGAAAGGCTGATAGCTGGGTCCACGGCCACAGCAAGGAAGTGCCTCCTTATTATGTGCAAAATAATTATTCCTCCACCTGACAGCGGGGACCCACTGGACGGGCCATCGTATTTCGCCCCCCTGACTGCTGGGACCCACCAGCTACATCTTCGCATGCAAGGAAGTGCCTGATAGTCGGGACCCACCTGGTCGAAGCGTACATAGCGTTGTCATTCTGGTCACGAATGTGTACGTACATATATACTGGTGGATGTAGAGGCACGCACGTGTCATAGTAGAGGCGGCCAGGGTGCAAGAAAGAAAATACGGCCACATATGTGTACATATGGGCGGGGTCTCGAACGCATACTCGCGCATACGTACGGCGAGGGCTCGTTGACATGGCTGGGTCAGAATAGAGAAATAGCGTCGTCGTCGTGTTCATGGGGAGGCAACGGAATGCGTCGTGTTCATGGGGAGGCAACGGAATGCGTCGTGTTGATGGGGAGGTAACGAAATGCGTCGTGTTCATCGGGAGGCAACAGAACGCGTGGGAGCCAACCGGCTGGGTCAGAACGGAATGTGTGGTCGTGTTAATCGGGAGCGCTTGGACGGAACAGGCGATGGAAACGAGGCCTAGCATACCGCACAACAAAGGAAACAGACCTCCTATGTTCGGAACGGGGTCCTGTTGATCGGGAGGGGTCTGGCGTACCGCAAAACGGAGGAAACGGACCTCCTACGGTCGAAACGGGGGTCCTGTTCATCGGGGGGTGTGGCGTACTGCAAAACGGACGAAACGGACCTCCTAAGGTCGAAATGCGGGTCCTGTTCATCGAGAGGGGTGTGGTGTACCGCAAAACGGGACTCCACGGGATACTGTTCATCTCCACCGTCGACCCCCTCCAGCCTCCATGAGCTACTGTTCATCCACCGTCGACCTCCTCCAGCCTCCACGAGCTACTGTTCATCCACCGTCGACCTCCTCCAGCCTCCACATGCGATTGTTCATCCACGGGCTCCTGTTCATCCAGCCTCCACCGCGCGCTACTCCACCCGCTACTGTTCAACCAGCCCTCTTCACGGGCTCCTGTTCAACCACCCCTCCACGGGCTACTGTTCATCCTACCCTCCACCGTCTACTGTTCATCATGCCCTCCACGGGGTGGTCCTGTTCATCAAGCCCTCCACGGGGTCCTGTTCATCCAGCCCCAACCGGCTCGATTGATCGTGGTCCTGTTCATCCAGAGGAAACACCACGGGGTCCTGTTCATCCACCCCCCCCCCGCAACGCTCACTGTTCATCCGGAGGCAGCATCGATCGGCTTCAGTTAGCAGCAGTAGCGAAGGAATCCCTCGATCGGGTTCAGTTAATATCCATCGATCGATCGCTCGGGTTTAGTAACGCGTAGCCTGCAGTGCAATCGCTCGGGTTCAGTTAGAGCCCAACGCCTCGCACACACGCGCGTACGTGTACAAGAGAAACGCGCATCGCTCGGCCCTCGACCTCCCACCGTAACCGGGAACTCCCCAAAATTTTCCTCGCCCTCGCTTCTACCATGGTTTTTTCCGTCATGGACAGCCCAAAGAATGTCATGCAGCTGTGTCTCCAGCCCTCCCAGGACGAAAAGCCCATTTTCTGTCATGATTTTTTGTCATAGAAGTAGGAGCCCACCACATCTATGATGATACCGGGTTTTGTCACAATTATCGTCATACAAGTGTCATATGTATGACAAAAAAATTTTGTTCGGCCCAAAATATCACGGATGTGTCTTTTTTTTGTAGCGAGAACAAGTAGTCACATAGTGAAGTCAAACAGATAATGCAAGCAGGCAATGACTTCACGAAGACAAATTGTAAGTAAAGAGAAGGAAGAGATAGAACCAGTTGCTTGGTGAAGACAAAGGATTTGTTGGACCCGTTCCAGTTGTTGTGACAATTGTACGTCTGCTTAGGGAGGCTGAGATTCAACTCAGAAGACCGCGTCTTCACCTTGTTCCCCTTGAGCTAAGGACACTTAGTCCCCTCCCAATCACTCTGGTAAGTCTTCAAGGTAGACTTCCAAACCTTCACAGACTTTGTTCACCAGCAATCCATAATGACTCTTGGATGCTCAGAACGCGACGCCTAACCGGCTGGAGGATTCACAGTCCTCAAGTGTAGCAAGTCTTCAGATAACGCGGACAGAAATACTTCAGTGATGCCAAACACTCTTTGGGCTCTGGGTGTTTTGGGCTTTGTCCTAGCAAGGATCTCTCTCTCAAATGCTTCGGAGGTGGGTTGCTCTCAAACGACAAAAGCCGTGCACTAACTCTGAGCAGCCACCAATTTATGGTGTAGGGGTGGGCTATTTATAGCCACTAGGCAACCCGACCTGATTTGTCTGAAATGACCCTGGTTCACTAAGGAACTGACATGTGTTCCGACGGTCAGATTTCAAACACACACGACAGCTTGACTTGGGCTACAAGTAAAGATAACTCATCCAACTCTGGATAAGATTTGCTCTCATTGTCTTCGCTTGAAGACATAAGATTTAGTTGAGCATCACTTTAGTCACTCTGACTTTGTTCAGTTGGACCCCACTTAACAGTACACTGGTTCCTATGACTCAACAAAGAAGAAAATGAAACTATGAAACAACTATGTCTTCGTGCTCCAAAGACTTCATGCGATGTCTTCTCATGTCATAGTCTTCAATGTGAATATCTTCACATACCACCATTATCTTCAATGTATTCACACATTTTTAGGGGTCATCTCCGGTAGGTAAACCGAATCAATGAGGGACTACTACCTCTGTTATCCTACAATTCTCACAAACACATTAGTCCCTCAACCAAGTTTGTCGTCAATACTCCAAAACTAACTAGGGGTGGCACTAGATGCACTTACAGGGTGCGACTGTTGTAGTCCTCGAGCCGTCTGCCGAAGTCCCCGGGCCGGGTGCGACTACTGCAATTCCCGAGACGCTTGCCGAAGTCCCTGGGCTTGCTGCTGCAGCCCCCGAGCCGAATCCGACTGTTCTGGGAGCAGCCGACACGAAGATGGACTCTGATTTTGGCGAAGGCTTGATAGCCGGCTTGCGGAGGCATTGGAGGGAGACACCCACTGGTATTGCTTGCCGGGTGGACCCGATCTGTGCCAGGGCATCTGCTTGCTCGTTGTCGGCCCGTGGCACGTGAAGGAACTCGCTGTAAGCGCATCTAGTGCCACCCCTAGTTGGTTTTGGAGTACTGACGACAAACCTGGTTGAGGGACTAATGTGTTTGTGAGAATTGCAGGATAACACAGGTAGTAGTCCCTCACTGATTCGGTTTACCTACCAGAGATGACCCCTAAAAATGTATGAAGACATTGAAGACAAAGGTGGTATGTGAAGGTATTCACATTGAAGTCTATGACAAGAGAAGACATTGTGTGAAGACTATGGAGCACGAAGACTTAGTTGTTTTGGTGTTTTGTTTTCTTCTTTGTTGAGTCATAGGAACCACCGTACTGTTAAGTGGGGTCTGAGTAAACCAGTCTGAATGACTGAAGTGATGCTTAACCAAAATCCTATGTCTTCGAGCGAAGACAATGAGAGCAAATCTTATCCAGAGCTGGATAAGTCATCTTTGCTTGTAGCTCAAGTAAAGTTGCCGTGTGTGTTTGAAATCTGACCGTTGGAACACGTGTCAGTTTCTTAGTGACCCAGGGTCATTTTGGACAAATCAGGTCGGGTTGCCTAGTGGCTATAAATAGCCCACCCCCCTACACCATAAATTGGTTGGCTGCTCAGAGTTAGTGCACGGCTTTTGTCGTTTGAGAGCAACCCACCTCGAAGCCTTTGAGAGAGAAATCCTTGCGAGGACAAAGACCTAAACACCCAGAGTCAAAGAGTGTTAGGCATCACTGAAGTCTTCCTGTCTATGTGATCTGAAGACTTATTGCACTTGAGGACTGTGAATCCTCCAGCCGGTTAGGCGTCGCGTTTTGAGCATCCAAGAGTCATTGTGGATCGCTGGTGAATGAAGTCTGTGAAGGCGTGGAAGTCTACCTTGAAGACTTACCAGAGTAATTGGGCGAGTACTGGGTGTCCTTACCTCAAGGGGAATAAGGTGAAGACGCAGTCTTCTGAGTTGAATCTCAGCCTCCCTAACCAGACGTACAGTTGTCACAGCAACTGGAACTGGTCCAACAAATCATTGTCTTCAACGAGCCACTGGTTCTATCCTTCCCATCTTATTATTTGTAGATTGGTCCTTGTGAAGTCATTGCTTGTTTGCATTATCTATTTGTCTTCACTGTGTGACTGCTTGTTCTGATTGGCTTCATACTATCTTCCATCCTGATCTATACTGCCTAGCTGCTATTAGTCTTTGTGCTTTCATTTCATTGAATACTTGACTATGGCTTGCTTAGTGTAGTCTACCTTCCACTGCATGGTAATAGGTTTATTTCTATTGTTTGTCTTCGAAACTTCCATGTTTTGAAGACTTTCATAAAAATCGCCTATTCACCCCCCCTCTAGTCGATCACTAGCACTTTCAATTGGTATCAGAGCAAGGTAATCTCTTGTTCTGTGTGATTCGGTTTAACCACTTGGAGTTTTAGCTATGTCGACTGCAGGGATAATCAAGTCTCTGCTGCGTGCCCAGTCTTTGATGGAACTGAATATCCCTACTGGAAGAATAAGATGCGCATGCATCTGGAAGCCATTGATGTCGACCTCTGGTATGTCGTCAAGAATGGCGTCCCCAAGGCGGGTGAAGGTGTCATCGCTGCTGATGTCAAGAAGTTCATTCAACTGGATTCCACTGCCAAGAACATCGTCTGTGGTCATCTGACCAAAGGACGGTATGGCCGTGTGAGTGCTCTGGAAACATCCAAGCTAGTCTGGGACTGGCTCTCCAAGGTTAACGCCCAAAGAGATCAAAGAATCAGTGTCCTTCGCAACCTCTTCAACCGCTTCAAGAGAAACGACAATGAGAATGTTCAGCTCACGTTTGATCGACTCACTGACATCACAAATGAGCTTCAAGCTCTCGGCGCTACTGAGATCACTAAGCATGAAGTCGTCAAGACACTCCTGAGATCACTTGATAGCTCGTTTGACACCCTAGCCCTGATGATTCAAGAATGCCCTGACTTCAAGACACTCGATCCATCTGACATATTTGAAAGGCTCAACACACATGAGTTTCAGCTTTCTGAGAAAAAAGACATCTACGGTCCCAACTATGGGCGATCTCGTGCTTTGAAGGCAAAAGTTGTTTCCTCATCTGAAGAAGAATCTGATTGCAGTTCTGATGATCCTGAAGACATTGGAAAGGAGCTTGCTATGCTTGTGAAGAAGTTTCAGAAATTTACCAAGAAGAAAGGCTTCAGAAAGTCCTCATGATCCAGCTCAAGGAATGATGAAGCTTCTGCTCATGACTACAAGAAGAGAACATGCCACAAGTGCAAGAAACCTGGTCACTACATCTCTGAGTGTCCACAGTGGGACAATGAGAACAACAAGAAGAAGAAGAGCAAGGAATATGATTCTGACGACAAGAAGAAGAAGAAATACTCAATGTCTTCTTCCAAGTCTTCATCAAAGTCTTCATCACACAAGAAGAGCTCATCTGGCAAGGCTCGTGCGTTTGTTGGCAAGGAAATGGACTCAGAGGAGGAGTCTTCTTCTGAGGAGGCAGAGGTGGAGTCTGAGGAGGAGTCCGATTCTGGCGTTGCAAGTCTAGCTACAGCCTGCGTTGCCAAGTCCATCTTCAACACTGAAGACAATGACTTCATCACCGACGCCTATGCTAATGACAAGGACAACTCCGCTCCCACCTACTGCTTCATGGCACGCGGTGCCAAGGTAAACTCACGCACTACTCACTATCAAACATCCAGTGAAGATGACTCTGATTGTGGTTCCAAACCCAGCTACAAAACACTTGCTAAAATTGCAACTGAACAACAGAAAGCTATGGAACATATTAAAAAACTATTGGACAAAAGTGATGACCCGTTAGATGCTGAAATGACGCGATCTCAGTCCTTAATTGAAGACATAAAAAATCTTCATGTTAAGTATGAGGAACTTGAAAGTCGTCATGAAACGCTCTCAACAACTCATGAAAAGCTTTCCTATGATTATCTTCAAAGGAAGCAAGATCTTGAGAAATTGAGAGCGGCTCCTGAAGATCTTCAAAAGGAAAACGAGTCACTTCGTGCCAAACAGATCAGTTCCTCTCAGGAAGGATTTGAACCACCATGTCTTAAATGCATTGAGCGTGACAACGCTACTTCTGTTTCTGAATGTTCTACTGCTGCTACTGTTGCAATATCTTCAACTGTTGATGTGATAACTAACCCCTCTGCTGAGGATGCCACTGCTATTGATGATGAAAATGCTAGGTTGAAGACATTGCTTGAAACAGGGATGTACAAAAGTCTCAAAGGGCATCAGACACTATGTGATGTCCTCGAAAGGCAGATCCGGAACCGAAACCCTAGGAAAGAGGGTGTTGGGTTCGAAAGGAAAATGAATGCTGATGGCTCTTACTGGAAACCTGAGCAGTACCCCAAAACCACATGGGTTGCTGCAAAGGAACCTTCAGTGGATCCATCCACTCTTACTTAGACTCATTTCTTTGAAGCCACCCTTGAAGATGTGGGTGGCTAAGAAAGCTTAAAACTCTTTTGTAGGGAAGGGTCTCTAGCCGAAAATCAAATGCGTCTGAAGCTATTGCTGGGGACCTTAAACATCTTGTAGGGCGCAAGATCAAACGCCCAAATGGTCTTATTATGTATTTTGTTCCTGAGTCGCTTGCTAATTGCCCTATCAGTCCTAACCTCGATCTAAGCTTTCATAATCCACTTGCTCGTCAAATGTTTATGCTTCACAATTCTCTTCGTGAAGCCTATCCCCCTAAATGCACTTTAGGGTATGACACCAGCTGCTTCGGAATGGATTATTGATAGTGGATGTACTAATCACATGACTGGCAAGCGAAGTCTTCTCATGGACTCAACCTTACGTCCATCTGACAAGAGTCACATCACATTTGCTGATACTGGTAAAAGCAAGGTATTGGGTCTAGGTAGAGTTGCAATCTCAAGGGATCAGCACATGGATAAAGTGATGCTTGTTGAATCCCTCGGTTTCAACTTAATGTCTGTCTCAATGCTTTGCGATTTGAATATGACTGTGATGTTTGGAAAATATCGTTGCCTTGTTCTAATGGAATCTGACATGTCTCTAGTCTTTGAAGGGTATTGAAAAGATGATTTGTACATGGTAGATTTCTCAGCAGGACCACAACTTGCCGTATGTCTTCTTGCAAAAGCTTCAGAATGCTGGCTCTGGCATCGGAGGCTAGGGCATGCTGGCATGAGGAACTTACATACTCTTGCAAAGAAGAAGCATGTCATAGGCATCGAGGGCGTCAAGTTCAAGAAGGATCACTTATGCGGTGGCTGCGAAGCTGGAAAGATGACGAGGACCAAGCATCCCTCGAAGACAATCATGACAACGACTCAACCCTTCGAACTGCTACACATGGACCTCCTCGGTCCCACTCACTACTCAACTCTTACTACTACTGCTTGTCTCTATGGCTTCGTCATTGTTGATGATTATTCAAGATATACATGGGTGCATATAATCCTCTACAAGACTGAAGTGCAGGATGTCTTAAGACGCTTCGCCAATCGAGCCATGAACAACTATGGCGTCAAGATCAAGCACATCAGAAGTGACAATGGCACTGAATTCAAGAATACCGTCCTCGACACTTATCTTGATACTTTGGGCATCACTCATGAGTTCTTAGCTCCGTACACGCCACAGCAGAATGGCATCGTGGAACGCAAGAACAGAACACTCATTGAGATGGCCCGGACAATGCTCGATGAAAACAAGACTCCAAGAAAGTTCTGGCCTGAAGCCATTGATACTGCATGCCATGTCATCAACCGTGTTTATCTTCACAAGCTTCTGAACAAAACATCCTATGAGCTCCTCACTGGTAAGAAGTCAAATGTCAGTTACTTCAGAGTATTTGGTGCCAGGTGCTGGACCAGGGATCCACATCACACTTCAAAATTTGCACCGAAAGCACATGAAGGTTTTATGCTTGGATACGGAAAGGATTCGCACTCCTACAGAGTCTTCAACCTCTTTCACTATAAAATGGTTGAAATTGTGGATGTGCGGTTCGATGAGACTAATGGCTCGCAAAGAGAGCACCTGCCAAATGTGCTAGATGAAGTTCCATCCAGTGAATCCATCAAGCCTATGGGAACTGGAGAAATCATACCGTCTGAAGCACATCCCGAAGAGGAACTCATCATCTCTGCACCTGATCAACCTGAAGACAATACTCAGCCTGAAGACAATCCTTCTAACATTGACAATGATCAGCAAGAGCAAAATCTTCATCCTATTCATCCTCGTGTTGGAAATGAAGTACTGATTGAGAAAATAATTGATAGCATCAATGCACCTGGTCCACTCACTCGTTCAAGGGTAACACAACTAGCAAATTTCTCTGGGCACTTCGCATTCGTCTCGATATCTGAACCCAAGAAAGTTGATGAAGCCTTCATGGAACCTGAATGGATTCAAGCTATGCAATAAGAGCTTCAACAGTTTGAGCTGAATAATGTATGGGAACTGGTCAAGCGTCCTGATCTTCGTAAGCACAATATCATAGGCACTAAATGGATATATCGCAACAAGCAAGATGAGCATGGTCAAATTATCAAAAACAAGGCTCGTCTCGTTGCTCAAGGATACACTCAAGTTGAAGGAATCGACTTCGATGAAACATTTGCTCCTGTGGCTAGGCTTGAAGCTATACACATATTGTTGGCCTATGCAAATCATCATAACATTTTTCTGTATCAAATGGATGTGAAGAGTGCCTTTCTCAATGGCATGATTGAAGAAGAAGTGTATGTTGCACAACCGCCTGGCTTTGAAGATCCAAAACATCCTGACATGGTTTATAAGCTCAACAAGGCACTGTATGGCCTCAAACAAGCCCCTCGTGCTTGGTATGACACACTCGAGGACTTCCTGAAGAGAAAAGGCTTCAAACTTGGTTCCCTGGATCCCATGCTCTTCACGAAGACATATGATGGTGAACTATTTGTGTGCCAAATATATGTGGATGACATTATCTTCGGCTGCACTAATTGGAAATACAGTGATGAGTTTGGATACATGATGCAAGAGCAATATCAGATGTCCATGATGGGTGAGCTGAAGTTCTTCCTTGGTCTTCAAATACGACAGCAACGCAACGGCATCTTCATATCTCAAGAGAAATACCTCAAGGATTGCCTGAAGAAGTTTGGAATGCAAGACTGCAAAGGTTACACGACGCCAATGCCTACCAAGAGTCATCTAGATTCTGACGCCAATGGTAAAGAGTTCGATCAAAAGGTATACCGCTCCATGATTGGTTCTTTGCTTTATTTATGTGCACTTAGGCCAGATATCATGCTTAGTGTTTGCATGTGTGCCCGATTCCAAGCGGCACCAAAGGAATCGCATCACTTAGCTGTGAAGCGAATTCTTCGATATTTGGCTCACACCCCAACACTAGGATTATGGTATCCAAAGGGCTTAGAGTTTGATCTAGTCGGATTCTCGGATGCTGATTATGCTGGTGACAAGGTGGATCGCAAGTCTACATCAGGCACATGTCACTTTCTGGGACGATCACTTGTGTGTTGGTCTTCAAAGAAGCAGAACTGTGTATCTCTCTCCACTGCTGAATCTGAATACATTGCTGCTGGATCTTGCTGCACTCAGCTTCTATGTATGAAGCAAACACTCAAAGACTATGGCATTCATCTGAAGCAAGTGCCACTCTACTGTGATAATGAAAGCGCCATCAAGATCGCCAACAACCCAGTTCAGCACTCGAAGACAAAGCACATTCAGATCCGTCATCACTTTCTCACAGATCATGTCATGAAGGAAGATATTGATAACATTCACGTCAGCACTGAAGAGCAACTGGCAGATATCTTCACAAAGCCATTGGATGAGAAAAGGTTTTGCAAGTTGCGGTGTGAGCTAAATATCTTGGAATCCTCAAATGTCCTGTGGTCATGCACACATCCTAACACTTATGCATGTTGATGACTTAGATGTGCAAACACCGAAGCAACATATATCTTCAACAAATGAAGACTTACACTCTAAGTGTGAATACATGTGACGCCCCGAGACTGTTGCGCCAAGTGTCTTCTAGTTATTCGTTGTTGTTGCCCTGTCGTTTGCTTGCGTGTCGCATCTTGTCATGTCATCATCCGGATTGCATCTGCATGTTTTCAAAACTTGCATCCGTCCGGGTTCCCCCAGTTCCGTCCGTTGTCCATTCTGAGCCCAGACACACTCGCACACGCCCGCGGCACGTCCGAATATTATTTTATAAGTGGCCGGAAAGTGTTCTCGGAATGGGTTGAAAGTTGGCGTGCGGTCTTATTATAGTGTAGGTAGGCCGCCTGCCAAGTTTCATCGCATTCGGAGTCCGTTTGACGCCCCAACGGATAACTATAGCGACATTATAGTCGGTCAAACGTCGGACGTTTTCGGATTTCAGAAACGGGTGCCGGGTTGCTTTCCTCCTCTCTCTTCTCAGTCCAACCGCACACTTGACCTTGTCCGTCTAACCCTCTCTGCACAGTGCATCGAACCCCTCACGCGCGTCCGGAAGCTGTCCCGGACCCGACCTGGGCAGTCGTCACCGTTGTGTCCGGATCATCCCCAAACATCTACAAAACATCACCGTTTTCTTATTTGGACTCCCTAGATATTTTATTCGCGATCGTCCGATTGCGATCGGAGGGATCGAGTAGCCCCTAACCTTACCACTCGCTATATATTTTAGCCTAACCCAAGACCAAATCCCTAATTTCTAGGGATCCTCCCCGCTGCCGCCGCACTCATTCCCCACCTCGGGATACTCTCATTCCCCCTGCACCAACCATTAGCCACACCTAGATCCAATCCATCCACGCAGCCCCGCGCCCGAGCTCTTCTCCCTCCCGATGCCTCTTCCTCCTTGCTTCGCTCAAGTCCAAAGGAGAGGAGCTCCTTCTCTGCCCCGGCGAGCCTCGACGCCGAGCACCAGCAGGAATTGCTTGTCGTGGACCCTCCTTGTTCCTCTATCTCCCTCCATCTTTCTTTTTCCCTCTCTGGTTCTCCCCTCACCTCATCTCTCTCTTTGCTCTCTTCACAGGAGCACACCGGCGCCATGGAAGTCACCGTCGGCCTATGCGTTCCCGCTGTGCCCCTACTGCGGTGCCTCCATTCCCACGCCGTTCCCACCGTGCCCCTGCTGCGCCGCCGTGCGTCTACCGTCCGCTTCGGTGACTGCAGTGCCCAGCCATGGCGTCCATGGAGCCCTCCTGCCGCCGCCTCGCCGGCCTCGCTCATGCCTAGCAGCCAACCAGATGAGCGTCACCCCCCTTCTTCTCCTTCTCGTTTTCCTCCCTGCATTTCCCCTCTCTCATCTCTCTCTGTTCTCTTTTTCTCTATCGACAGGAGCACCCCGCGCCATGGCCTAGCAGAGCGCCGCCGCACCCAAGCTCCTCTATCCGCGCTGCCATTTTCCCGGATCCAGCGCCAGCGGACCGGATCCACCCGTCTGCGTGTTCCCGGCGCTGCCGGAGCCCCAAGTTCCCTCGTTGCCGTCCTGCTCAAGCCCCTACGCCTGCGCCACATGCCAAGTCCCCAGCGCCACTGCTTCCTCTCCGTCCTGCTTGTTCGCGTCGCCCCAAGCCCGCCGGTAGCAGCGCCGCTCGACTCCCTCGCCCGCATCTCGCCGGCGCTCCACGCTCGGGTTGGCGTCCTTTTTGTCTTCGGAAATGATGGATCAGGGAGCGCTCGCCTCACCCAGCTTCATTGACCGACTCTCCCTCGCTGAACCTCTCGACCGACAGCCACATTGTCTCGCGCGTGGACCAGATCCAGTGAGCCGAGCCCAGCAGCCGGCATGCCCAAAGCCTCTTCCTGA
>NC_057812.1:263158076-263192411 GCF_018294505.1 Triticum aestivum | reverse complement strand
CGGTGGCGGAGCGGCGCGGCGTCGGCGGCTGCGGCGGCGGAGGCGGCAGCGGCGGGCTAGGGTTAGGGTTCGACAGCGGTGGGCTGCGGCGGCTCGGGCTGGGCTTCGGCGGATCGGGCGTCGCGACTTGTAAAGGCCCCCCGGGAGGAGTCCCGCTCGGGTACGGCCCGGAGTCGGTTCACTTTTTTTATATAAATCTGACGTGCAGAAAAAGAAGGAAAAGAAATACTAAACGGACTCCAAAAATTCTAAAATAAATTGTCCCCGTCCTCTAAAAATTAGTCGGACAAGGTGAACATTTATTTGGCCTAAAATGCAATTTTGAAAACGCATATTTTTCCTAATTCAAATAAAATAGCGATAAAATTCAAAATAAAAATCTTATTTGATTTTAATATTAAACCTTTGATATTTCTCTATTTTGAGGACGTCATTTTATCCTCTCTCTTTTATTTTTATAAAGGAAATAATCAAAGAGAAAATAATTAAAATCAAACCATCCTCTTTCCAAAATTCGAGAAAACTCGAATATGAAAATAATGAAATCCCCAACTCTCTCCGTAGGTCCTTGAGTTGCGTAGAATTTCTAGGATCAAGCCAAAAATGCAATGAAATATGTTATGTAATGATGATCTAATGTATAACATTCCAAATTGAAAATTTGGGATGTTACAGTTGCTGGGAAAATGGGTGCTTCACCTAGCGGTGCTTCAAGGACATATGCTTTCTTGGCAGATATGAGGATGATCCTCAAGTTACGGGCCCAATCTGTATAGTTGCTACCATCGTCTTTTAGCTTGGTTTTCTCTAGGAACGCGTTGAAGTTGAGGGCAACATTGGCGTGGGCCATTGGATCAACAGGATAGATTGTAAAGACAACTTTAGACTAAGTTCATGATAATTAAGTTCATCTAATCAAATTATTAATGAACTCCTACTTAGATAGACATCCCTCTATTAATCTAAGTGATACATAATCCGAATTGACTAGGCCGTGTCCGATCATCATGTGAGATGGACTAGTCATCAATGGTGAACATCTCCATGTTGATCGCATCTACTATACGACTCATGTTCGACCTTTCGGTCTCGTGTGTTCTGAGGCCATGTCTGTACATGCTAGGCTCGTCAAGTCAACCTAAGTGTTTCGCATGTGTAAATCTGGCTTACACCCGTTGTATGCGAATGTTAGAATCTATCACACGCGATCATCAGTGGTGCTTCGAAACAACGATCCTTTGCAACGGTGCACAGTTAGGGGAAACACTTCCTTGAAATTTTGTGAGGGGTCATCTTATTTATGCTACCGTCGTTCTAAGCAAATAAGATGGAAACATGATAAACACCACATGCAAATCATAAAGTGACATGATATGGCCAATATCATCTTGCGCCTTTTGATCTCCATCTTCGAGGCACGGCATGATCACCTTCGTCACCGGCATGACACCATGATCTCCATCATCATGATCTCCATTATCGTGTCCTCATGAAGTTGTCTCGCCAACTATTACTTCTGCTACTATGGCTAACGGTTAGAAATAAAGTAAAGTAATTACATGGCGTTTTTCATTGACACGCAGGTCATACAATAAATTAAGACAACTCCTATGGCTCCTGCCGGTTGTCATACTCATCGACATGCAAGTCCTGAATCCTATTACAAGAACATGATCAATCTCATACATCACATATATATAATTCATCACATCCTTTTGGCCATATCACATCACATAGCATACCCTGCCAAAACAAGTTAGACATCCTCTAATTGTTGTTGCATGTTTTACGTGGATGCTATGGGTTTCTAGCAAGAACATTTCTTACCTACGCAAAAGCCACGACAATGATATGCCAATTGCTATTTACCCTCTTCATCGAATCCGATCCGACTAAAGTGGGAGAGACAGACACCCGCTAGCCACCTTATGCATCAAGTGCATGTCTTTCGGTGGTACCAGTCTCACGTAAGCGTACGTGTAAGGTCGGTCCAGGACGCTTCATCCAACAATGCCACCAAATCAGGATAAGACTAGTAACGGTAAGCAAATCGACCAAATCATCGCCCACAACTACTTTTTGTTCTACTCATGCATAGAATCTACGCATAGACCTAGCTCTGATGCCACTGTTCGGGATCATAGTAATAATTCAAAATTTTCTACGCGTCACCAAGATCAATCTAGGAGATGCTATCAACGAGAGAGACAGAGAGAGAGAGAGGGAGGGAGGGAGGGAGGGAGTGCATATTCGTACCCTTGAAGATCTCTAAGCGGAAGTGTTACAAGAACGCGGTTGATGGAGTCATACTCGCGGAGATTCAGATCGCCAAAGATCTGATCTAGCACCGAACGGACGGCGCCTTCGCGTTCAACACACGTACAGCCCGGGGACATCTCCTCCTTCTTGATCTAGCAAGGGGAGAGGAGAATTTGAGGGAGAACTGCAGCAACACAACGGCGTGGTGATGGAGGAGCTCGTGGTTCTCCGGTAGGGCTTCGCCAAGCACTACGATAGAGGGGGAGGAGTTGGAGAGGGGGAGGGCTGCGCCAGGGTAAGGGTATGGCTACCCTCCCACCCCCACATTATATATAGGGGGAAGGGGAGAGGGGGAGGCGCCCTAGGGTTTCCCCTAGGGGGCGGCGGCTAGGGCAGATTGGATCTCCCTAGGGAAACCCTATGGAGACTTGCCCCCAAGCCAAGCAGGTGGAGGCTTGGCTCCCAAGCCAGGTGGAGGCGCCCCACCTCCCCAAGTAACGTGGGAAAAGGGTGTGGTGGCGCAAAGCCCCTTAGTGGGCTGGTTTGCCCCCTCCCCTTGGCCCATGAGGCCTTGAAACACTTATTGGGGCTCCCGAAACACCTTTCGATCATGCTGGCCATAGCCTGGTACCCCTGGAACACTTCCGGACTTCAATACCCTTTGTTCAATATATCGATCTTCACCTCCAGACCATTCCGGAACTCATCGTGACGTCCGGGATCTCATCTGGGACTCCGAACTACCTTCGATAACCACATATTGTTCTCGTTACAACACTAGCGTCACCGAACCTTAAGTGTGTAGACCCTATGGGTTCGGGAACCATGCAGACATGACCGAGACACCTCTCCGGCCAATAACCAATAGCGGGATTTGGATACCCATATTGGCTCCCACATGTTCCACGATGATCTCATCGGATCAACCACGATGTCAGGGATTCAATCAATCACGTATACAATCCCTTTTGTCTATCGGTATGTTACTTGCCCGAGATTCGATCGTCGGTATCCTCATACCTTGTTCAATCTCGTTACCAGCAAGTCTCTTTACTCGTTCCGCAATGCATGATCCCGTGACTAACTCTTTAGTCAAACTGAGCTCATTATGATGATGCATTACCGAGTGGGCCCAGAGATACCTTCCCGTCATATGGAGTGACAAATCCCAGTCTCGATTCGTGCCAACCCAACAGACACTTTCAGAGATACCTATAGTGCACCATTATAGTCACCCAATTACATTGTGACGTTTGATACAGCCAAAGCATTCCTACGGTATCCGGGAGTTGCACAATCTCATGGTCTAAGGAAACGATACTTGACATTAGAAAAGCTCTAGCGAACAAACTACACAATCTTGTGCTATGCTTAGGATTGGGTCTTGTCCATCACATCATTCTCCTAATGATGTGATCCCGTTATCAACCACATCGAATGTCCATGGTCAGGAAACCATAACCATCTATTGATCAGTGAGCTAGTCAACTAGAGGCTCACAAGGGACATGTTGTCATCTATGTATTCACACATGTATTATGGTTTCCGGTTAATGCAATTAAAGCATGAAAAGCATACAATTATCATGAACAAGTAAATATAATAATAACCATTTTATTATTGCCTCTAGGGCATATTTCCAACACCAAAGTGCATCATCTAATTTCTTAGACCAATTCTTCCTGGACCTATTGACAGTGTTTTGCAAATTAATTTTATTTCTCTATTGCTAAGTTCAACTTGACCACTAGACTGAGGATGATAAGGTGATGCAATTCTATGGTTAACATCATACTTGGCAAGCAATTTACGGAAAGCACCATGAATAAAATGTGAACCACCATCAGTCATTAAATATCTAGGGACTCCAAACCTTGGGAAAATAACTTCCTTAAGCATTTTAATAGAGGTGTTGTGATCAACACTACTGGTTGGAATAGCTTCTACCCATTTAGTAACATAATCAACATCAACCAAAACATGTGTATACTCGTTAGAAGAAGGAAAAGGTCCCATGTAATCAAATCCCCAAACATCAAATGGTTCAACAGCAAGTGAATAATTCATAGGCATTTCTTGACGCTTACCGGTATTACCTATTCTTTGGCATTCATCACAAGATAAGGCGAACTTAAGGGCATCCTTGAAGAGAGTAGGCCAATAAAATCTAGATTGCAATACCTTGTGAGTGGTTCTATCTCTAGCATGATGCCCTCCATAAGGTTTGGAGTGACATTTCCGTAGGATTTGTCCCTGTTCATGCTAAGGTACACAATGTCTAATAATACCATCTACTCCTTCTTTATAAAGATGTGGGTCATCCCAAAAGTAATGTCTTAAATCATATAAGATTTTTTTTCTTTTGTTGATATGTAAAACTAGGTGGTAAATATTTAGCAACAATGTAATTAGCATAGTCAGCATACTAAGGAGTGTCGTGAGCAACATTTATTGCAGCTAACTACTCATCAGGAAAACTATCATCAATAGGTAGTGGGTCATCAAGCACATTTTCAAGCCTAGACAAGTTATCAGCTACGGGGTTCTCAGCTCCTTTTCTATCAGTGATATGTAAATCAAATTCTTGTAGCAAGAGAACCCAACGAATAAGTCTAGGTTTAGCATCTTTCTTTTCCATAAGATATTTAATAGCAGCATGATCAGTGTGAAAAATGACTTTTGAATCAACAATATAAGATCTAAATTTATCACAAGCAGACACCACTGCTAAGAATTCTTTTTCAATAGTAGCATAATTTCGTTGAGCACTGTCTATAGTTTTACTAGCATAATGAATAACATTTGGTTTCTTATCAAGTCTTTGTCCTAGAACAGCACCAACAGCATAATCACTAGCATCACACATAATTTCAAAAGGCAAGTTCCAATCAGGTGGTTAAACAATAGGCGGAGAAATTAAGGCTTTCTTGAGTGTTTCAATGTCTTCTAAACAATCATCATAAAAAACAAAAGGAATATCCTTTTGCAAAAGATACATAAGAGGCCTAGAAATTTTAGAAAAGTCTTTGATAAATCTCCTATAGAAACCAGTATGATCTAGGAAACTATGAATACCTTTGATATCTTTAGGACATGGCATTTTCTCAATTGCATCAACCTTAGCTTTGTCCACTTCAATACCTCTTTCAGAAATTTTATGACCCAAGACAATACCTTCATTAACCATAAAGTGGCACTTCTCCCAATTCAAGACAAGATATGTTTGTTCACATCTCTGCAAAACTTGATCAAGATTTCTTAAAAAATCATCAAAAGACTTCCCACAAACAGAGAAATCATCCATGAAAACCTCAACAATCTTTTCATAAAAGTCAGAGAATATAGCAGGCATACATCTTTGAAAGGTAGCAGGTGCATTACATAAACCAAAAGGCATACGTCTATAAGCATAAGTTCCAAAGGGACAAGTAAAAGTGGTCTTTTCTTGATCAGGTTGAGAAAAGGGTATTTGTGAGAAACCAGAATATCCATCAAGGAAGCAAAAAATGTGTGTGCTTAGATAATATTTCTAGCATTTGATCAATAAAAGGCACAGGGTAATGATCTTTTCTAGTTGCTTTGTTTAATTTTCTATAATCAATTACCATTATATAACCTGTGACAATTCTTTGTGGAATAAGTTCATTCTTATCATTAGGAACAACAATAATACCTCCTTTCTTAGGCACATAATGAACATGACTTACCCATCTACTATCAGCTATGGGATAGATTATACCTGCTTCCAGAAGTTTAAGATTTCCGTTCTTACCACTTCCTTCATTTTTGGATTTAACCGACGTTGGTGATCAACAACGGGTTTAGCATCAGGGTCCATATTAATTTTGTGCTGACATAGAGTGGGACTAATGCCCTTTAAATCATCAAGAGTATATCCAATGGCAGCTCGGTGCTTCCTTAGAACTTTCAATAATCTTTCTTCTTCATGTTCTAAAAGGTTAGCACTAATAATAACAGGATATATCTTCTTTTCATCAAGATAAGTATATTTCAAAGTGTCTAGCAATTGTTTTAATTCAAACACAGGAGCAACTTTTGGTGGAGGAGGACCTCCTAGAGTTTCAGTAGGCAAATTGTGTTTAAGTAGAGGACGTTCAAAGAAAATCTTATCTATTTCATTTCTTTCATGCATATGTAAATCATTTTCATAGTCTAGCAAATATTGTTCTAGTGGATCAGTAGGTGGTACAACAATAGAAGCAAGACCAATTATTTCATCCTCACTAGGCAATTCTTTTTCATGAAGCTTTCTACTAAACTTGGAAAAATTAAACTCATCAGAATCATCACCAAAACTAACACCGACAGTTTGTTTCTCACAATCTATTCTAGCATTAACGGTGTTCAAGAAAGGTCTACCAAAGATAATGGGACCAAAGTCATCTTGTGGGGAACCAAGGACAAGAAAATCATTAGGATATTTTATTTTCCCACACAAGACTTCAACATCTCTAACAATCCCAGTTGGTGATATAGTGTCTCTATTAGCAAGTTTAATAGTAACATCTATGTCTTCTGTCTCTGCGGGTGCTATGTCATTCATACTTTCTTGATATAAGGTGTAAGGAATAGCACTCATGCTAGCACCTATGTCACATAAACCATGATAACAGTCATCTCCTATTTTAACTGAGACAGCGGGCATGCCAACAACAGGTCTATGTTTATCCTTTTTACCAGGTTTGGCAATTCTAGCAGCTTCTTCACAGAAGTAAATAACATGCCCATCTACATCTTCTTCCAAGAGATATTTAACCATAGCAATAGTAGGTTCTACTTTAATTTGTTCATCGGGTTTAGGTGTTCTAATATAGCTTTTGTTGACCACATTTGAAACTTTAGTATGTTCCTTTATCCTAACAGGGAAAAGTGGTTTCTCAATATAAGTAGTAGGAACAACTGGATCTATATTATAAATTATAGTTTCTTCTTTCACTGGCACCGGTTCTTTAATTTCTTATTTAATAGGTGGGTGATATTTAAACCACTTCTCTTTAGGGAGATCAACATGGGTAGCAAATGATTCACAAAAGGAGGCTACTATCTCAGAGTCAAGTCCATATTTAGTGCTAAATTTTTGAAAGGCATCGGTATACATAAAAGATTTAACACAATCATACTTAAGTTTAATACCTGACTCTTTACCTTCGTCGAGTTCCCAATCTTCAAGTTGCATTAATTTCTTTCCAAAATATCCCACCGGAATTCAATAGTCTTCTTCATAAAATAACCAACACAAGAGGTATCAAACATGCTTTGATCATTACGAGAAAGCCGAGCATAAATTTTTTGGATAATAATTTCTCTTGAGAGCTCATGATTGGGGCATGAATGTAACATTGAATTAAGCCTCCCCCAAGCTAGAGCGATACTTTCCCCTTCACGAGGCCAAAAATTATATATATAATTCCGATCACGATGAACTAGATGCATACGACAATTTTTTGATGGAACTCCAATTTCAATCGATTCCAATTCCAGGATCCAATATCATCGCATAGCCTATACCATGCCAATGCTTTTCCCTTAAAAGATAAAGGGAACACCTTCTTCATAACTTCATCTCTGGGTAAACCTGCAAGCTTGAACAATCCACAAATTTGTTCTACATATATCAAGTGCATATCAGGATGTTCGGTACCGTCTCCTGCATAAGGATTGGCAAGCAATTGTTCTATCATACCCGAAGGAATTTCATATTCAATATTTTCAGTAGGTGCAGTAGGTTGAGGCATAGCTAATTGTGGTTCCGGTTGAGGTGAAGATACCCCAAACAAACCCCTCAAAGGATTGTTTTCCATAGTAACAAGTGACAATAAATTTCAGCACACTATATAAATGTTTCCTTACCAAGTTCCACTTACCAAAGGCGCTTCACTCCCCGGCAACGGCGTCAGAAAATAGCCTTTATGACCCACAAGTATAGGGGATCAATTGTAGCTCTTTTTGATAAGTAAGAGTGTCGAACCCAATGAGGAGCAGAAGGAAATAACAAGTGGTTTTCAGTAAGGTAATGTCTGGAAGTGCTGAAATTGTAAGTAGCAGAGTAGTTTGATAGCAGGATAATTTGTAACAAGCAAGTAATGATAGTAGTAACAAAAGTGCAGCAAGGTAGTCCAATCCTTTTGAGGCAAAGTACAGGCCAAAACGGTCTCTTATGATAAGCAAAGCATTCTTGAGGGTACATGGGATTTCCATCTCGTAACTTTTACCATGTTGGTTCGATTTGTGTTCGCTACTTTGATAATTTGATATGTGGGTGGACCGGTGCTTAGGTGTTGTTCTTACTTGAAAAAACCTCCTATTTATGATTAATCCTCCCGCAAGCATCCGCAACTACGAGAAAAGTATTAAGAATAAATTCTAACCATAGCATTAAACTTTTGGATCCGATCGGTCCCTTATGGAATAGCGCATAAATTGGGGTTTAAGCTTCTATCACTCTCGCAACCCATCATCTAATTGATACTCCACAATGCATTCCCTTAGGCCCAAATATGGTGAAGTGTCATGTAGTCGACGTTCACATGACACCACTAAGGGAATCACAACATACATACTACCAAAATATCAAACACATATCAATTTCACATGATTACTTGCAACATGATTTCTCCCGTGACCTCAAGAACAAAAGTAACTACTCACAAAAGATAATCATGCTCAAGATCAGAGGGGTATTAAATAGCATATTGGATCTGAACATTGTCGGGGGTTGGGTGCGACATATGCCAAAGGATGGCTTATCATGGTGGGGGCGAGTAGAACGTCGCCGGTGCCTGGAAACGGGATGAGGCGTAGACATGCACGCCGACGAATCTTACCCAGCTTCAGGGCTCTCCGGGGAGATAATACTCCTACTGCTGCTCTATGGGGTCTCCGCATGATCACTATGGCAAAGGGTTTACACGATTGCTCCTTGAGCTGTTTCCTGTAGGTAGGAGAGGGCAAGGCTAGCTCTCTTCCTCCTATATGATCTGGTCTAGAGCTAATGGTTTCCAACCCTTTGCATGGGTGCCCTGGGGGGTTTATATAGGCCTACCCCCAAATGGTACAATGGTAATCTGGCTGGACGCGGGCCCAGCCGTCAGTGCCTCCGGCCTCCGTCTTCTCCGCCGACTGCTGGGGCCCGCCGACTGGTGGCCCCCGCCGACTGGCTAGGTACGGGGCCGACAGGCAGCGTCCGCTGCGGGCGGGTCTTGCCGGCTGCTGATTACTGTAGCCATGCTTCTGATGACGCAGGCTTGGTTATGGAGTCGTGGCAACAGCCCCGCCGCCTGGCGGGCGATCACTATTGCCACTCTCCATCACATATGATTAATGGCACGTGGGCCCTGGGGGAGGATCTGGCCGACTCTCGGGGGCCGACTGGTGGCGCACTTGCTGTCTTCTGGGGTCCCGCTGGCTGGTGGGACCCGCCGCCCCAGGGTCATACAGACAAGCCGTCGTGGGTGCAGGATTCGGTCCCTGGGCGATGATGTCAGGGCCGGCACGGCAACAGTGCCACGCCGCACAAAGATCTCCTAGGGTACGGCGCGATGTGGCCATGCCTGCCCCTGGTAAGGGGCGGGAGCAGGCTTTACTGTAGCCACTCCCCGGTCCTGTCCCTCCCGATGAGGATATGGGGTTTGTTGGAGTCGCGGGCCGACTCCCCAAAGCCGGCTTCTCTAGAAGTCGCTAGTCAGGAGTCGGCTTATCCTGAAGTCGTCCCCGGGACTCGGCCGCGAGTGGGCAGTCGGTTGCCTTGCCACCGACTTCCCAGAAGGCGGCTCTTCGTCTTGGGGTCTTGAGGGGCGCATCCTGCCCCGATGTCTTGAAAGGTTCTAGGGCTCGGGTTAGCCTACCCGTGGCCCATTACTCCGACAGTAGTCCCCGAAGCTGACGAGGCGCCGCGGACGATCAGCCAAGAAGCCTCAGTAGTTTGTCTTTCCGGGTGCTCGACACATGGTTCTTGCTTGATTTCTGTCGGGCGACTAGAAGGAGTCGGACCCACTCAACTCCGACTTGCACAGTATTTCAAACGTCATGGCGGGATCCAAGTAGCGTGCTGGCTAAGCTTCCAGGACGCCGCCCATTCCGGGCCCGTAACGTGGCAACGTGCGGCCGGGCCAGTCTGCCAGCCTGCGTGTGTGATGGGATGGGCCAGTAGGAGGGGCCCGCCATTACCGTGCCTCGGCGCCCGAGCGGATCCGCTGTGGCCCGAGCGGACGGTTGGGATTCTTGTGAAATTACTGTGCAGTAACTTTGTCGTGGAAACATGGGGGCCATGGGGTTGTGGGAGCAGTAAATCCCATGACCGCCCCCTCGGCTTCGCAGCCCATGAGGCTATAAGTAGGGGGAGGGGGCGCGGCAGAGCACGCGCGCCCCTCCTTCCCACTACTCCTTTCTCTTCTCCTTCTTCTTCTTCTTTGCTCCGGCGCACGCCCAAGCTTTGCCGAACGTCGCGGCGATCAGCTCACGATGAGTTCTTCTTCTGCAGTCGCGCCTCCCTCGGTGCATTCCGGCACCTGGGACGGCTCAGAAGTTCACGACGACCACATCGAGTTCCTCCGCAAGACTCGTCGGCTCCCCGGCGAAGATTACGTGCGGGTGCGTCTTGCACCGAGGGGGGAGATTTCCCCAGCGCCGGAGGAGGGCGAGCGGGTCATCTTCCGCTCACACTGCCTGCGCGGATTGGGGCTATCGGCGAGCAGCTTCTTCCGCTCTTTTCTGGAGTTTTACGGCCTCCGGCCGCACCATCTCATGCCCAACACGGTGGTGCTGCTGTCCGCCTTCATGGCCTTGTGTGAAGACTTCCTCGGAGTCCTCCCCACCCTCGAGCTCTAGGGGGAGTTCTTCTTCTCCAAGCTCGGCACCCAGGCTGCAGGCGTGCCGGCTCAATGCAGCGCTTTCATCTCCATGCGGAGATTGGGGGCCGACAACCCCTTCCCCACCATCAAGCTGATAAAGTCGGTGAAGATGTGGCAGCGATCGTACTTCTATGTCAAGAGCGTCTTTGCGAGGGGCGATTGGGTCAACCTGCCGGCTTTCCAAGCCGGCCCGCCGGCTGTGAGACTGCCCAACTGGTCATACCGGGCCAAGTCGCTGACGCCCGCGTGAGCCGGCGCTGTCGCGCGACTCCGAGTGCTAACGCAGTCGGAGGGCTTGACTGGTCCAGACCTGCTGGCCGCCTTCATGGCGCGCCAAGTTCTCCCGCTCCAAGGTCGCCCCCACATGATATGCCAAATGAGCGGGCATCGTGACCCGAGTCGGATGTGCACCAAGGACATGCCTCACGAGGAGGTGGCCTACATGGTCAACTACCTCTCGGACAACAAGCTCCTGGAGGACCGGTGGTTTGGCAAGGAGCCGTACTCCCGCGCCAACCCCCCACCCATAGTGAGTTGCCTTTTATTTCTTTCTTTGGATTGTCTTCTTTCTTGCCGAGTTTGTTTTATGCGGCCTGACCAGTCGGCTTTGGTCAGAATCCCCTCCTCCATCCACCAGCCGGCACCACGGGGCCGGCCCGCGAGTTCCTTGCCGACCGGGCAGAGAGCGACGTTGACGACCCCAATCTGGGAGCGGCGGCTTTGGAAGACGACGCGAAGGGAGGAGGCGGCCCACGGCTCGGGGCCAGCCTAGAGGACTGGCCTGATGATGATGAGGAGGTCGCCCCCCGCCATCGGCCAGGAGCCAGCCACCCCGGCGCGGGCTCTTCTACCGCGCCGGGTGCTCCAGGCGGCGGGAAGAAGCGTAGGGCCGTGCCGACCTTGTTCGGCAGCGGCCGAAGAAGCCCAAGAGTTCGGCTACGGCGACCCGGCGGGACGAGGCGGCTGCGAATGCCATCTGCTTCCGTAAGGAAGTGAAGAGGCCACCACTGGTCTCCGCGTGAGTATTCTGTCTCAACGCTTTATTCTTTCTTTGTGGCTTTGTCTGAGTCTTTTTCTTGCTTCCCTTGCTTCAGGGCTCCCCTCACTCTTGAGAGGGTCGTCGCCGCCTCCATCATGGGGTCAGCGGAGATGTCCGCCACCACTCGGCGGATTGACCCCGCCGCCGACCTCTGGGAGGCGATGGAGCAGAATGCGCAGGAGAAGTGCAACAAGGAAGAGGCCGCCCACCTGGAGAAGGTGGATGATGATAAGGCGGAGGCCTCCGCCAAGAAGAAACTGGCCGAGGCCGAAACCGTCGCCGCGATGAAGCAGCAGGCTGAGGAGGCCGCACACCGCCAATCGGCGGTGTTCGTCACCCCGCTGAACTCTGCGCCACCGCCTCTGGAGTTCATGGGGCAGACTGGGGAAGCCGGGGGCGAGAACCCCATCCTGAATAGGGAAGGCGGCGACTCCTCCACGCCGGACGTGATCGTTCCGCCGCCACCTCCGCCGCCGTCTGGGAGCGCGCAAGGCGAACAGCCGGCGGTCCCACCGGTACCGCCGACCGAAGACGAGGCCGTGGCGAGGCTACTCCTTCAAGTCAGCTCGCCAACGCGCCGCCGTCTTGAGAAGGCGACTTCGGCGCCACGCAACCTAGAGACCGGCACCGCCAGTTCGGTGATCCCAGACGCCGAAGTGACGAGCGCCGCGCCCATTGGATGGGTGCGAGGAGGCGGCACAGGGCCGCTGAACTAGGCGCTTCTGGACGTCCAGACGAAGCTGCGAGCTGAGGGCGACGTGATCCAGAATTGCACCAAGGCATACCTGGCGTCGCGAGCAGCCGTCCGGGTATGCTTTCTCTTTGGTCCTCTTTTTTTTCTTGTTTTTGTTCCTCTCTGTGGGGGCGCGCCAGCGCACCCACTGGGTGTAGTCCCCGAGTTTCGGGGCGGCTGCTGAGCAGGCGGCCCGGAACTCCTATTGGTGAGTTCCGGGTACTTACTTCTGTCTGAAATATTTTGTCGCAGGACAACCATAACCTCCGTGTTACTGCCTTCAACCGCAACGTTGAAGAGCTGGGCAAGCGGACCGCCGACTTGTTGGAGAGCCGGAGTGAGTTATTTTTCTTCTTTGCGGGGGCGCGCTGGCGCACCCGCGGACTATAGTCCCTGAGATTCGGGCCGACTGCTGAGCAGTTGGGCCAGATCTCCCCGGCGACCTTCTTTACTGATGACTTAATGCCTTCTTTCTTCCTTCTCTTCAGAAGCCAACGCTATTCTTCAACAGCAGCTGAGCGAAGCCAACTCCGCGTTGCGCGCCAAGGGGGAGGAGTGCAGCAAGCTCGCCACAGAGCGCGATCTGCTGGCCACTCAATTGGCAGAGCAGAGGGAGCTGCTTGCGAAGACGCAGAAGGAGGCAGAAGAGGCGGAAACCGCCCTCCTGGCCGAGTTCCTCCTGGACTGACAGAGAGGCAATGCTGGCCTCCGGCTTCCATGAGATTGAAGACATTGTTGATGGTGAGTTTCTTTACTTTCTTTCTTCGAGCTGCCAATTATAAATCGTGTCGACTCTCGGTTTTTGACTTGTTTCTTCGTTTCTTCCGTCTTGGCAGACTTCTTCCCTGGGCACTCGCAGGCCGCCATCCAAGCCATCGAGGCTGACCGTGAAGGTCGGAGGGCGGAAGGTGCAGAGATCGCCGCCGACGCCCCCCGAACCCTTGATGAGCATATCCTGAGCATCGAGGCTCGCCTTCAGCCGACTCACCGGATGCTGCGCCGGCTTCAACGTGTCGACGCCCAGGCGATTGCCACCCTGTGGCCGGACATGCAGGCTCCGCGCACTCCCAGTCGGATTTCCGACTGGCTGGAGGTCGCGGCTGGTCGTCTTGAGGCCTGGAAGGGTTCCTCGGCCCGAGCTGGAGCACGCCGGGCCTTGGAGTTTGTCAAGGCGTGGTATCCAGGGCTGGACCTAGACCGGCTGGCCACACTCCGGTTAGAGGCCCAGCCGGAGCTGGTAGCCGCGGAAGACGCCCTCGTCAAGCGTGCCGTGGCGATCGCCGAGTACACCGACACTAGCATCTTCGTCCCCGAGCGGTCTGAAGGCGGCGAGGAGGTACCGCCGGAGTGGTTTGGGATGAACCCAGACTACGGCGAGGACTCGGCGGAGGTGATCGGTTCCAGCGCCGAGGAGGAAGGCGAGGTGGAGGACGGAGGCGAGACGAAAGCACCAGAAGACGGGGCAGACGGCCAGCCTCAGCTCGACCGCGCCTCCAGCAACGAGCCGACTGCCGCCGGAGGCGATCAAGCCGAGACTGCCCGGCCGGCCGCCCCAACGCCTGACGCTGCCACCTCCTCTGACCCTTCGAATCCGTCTGCCGCTTCCTAAGCTGCCGCCTTATCTTTATTTTATCTGCTTTAGTAGTCTTTGAAGAACTTGTTAATTTGCACAATTCCACCCGCGGGGTGTATTTTGAACTTCTGCTCGAAGATTCGGCCAAGGGCCTATGCTATGTAAATATTTATCCGAATTCTATCTTTTCTTGCTCATTGCTCTTTTGGCTTGTTCTTTGCCGCTTTCCCTTAGTTGCCTGTCTTGCCAGTCGGACAGCCGCTCTACGGACTGCCGTTGGATCAAATGCTTGGCTACTTTGCGAAGGCAAGTACTTAGCCGTTTTAGAGTTTTTTTAGCAAGTTGAATAGAAGGCGGTGAGCCGACTGCTTAATAGTCGGTTTGCAAAAAGAAAAAAGGAAGGCTGGAAGCCGGCTTTAAGCTATGTTCTATGCTTTGAGTCCTTAGCCATTTTTCACGCGAATGCCCATTCTACCTTGCTCCTGCCCACCGAACAGTCGCTCTGCAAGTTGCGGCTTCTGACAGGAGATGGCTTAGGCGCCACACACTACTTGTCCGGCTGCAGGAAGCATTTCATAGTGCAAGGCGGCAAGTCCCCGGGCCGACCTGTCAAGCCCGGTGCCAAGCAGCAATCAAAGAGTAACATACTCGTAGGCATAACTTTTATCATATAGACAAAAGAGGGCAGTCCCCGAGCTCGTCTCGGGGGGCCCGAAGTCTTGGTACTTTAATACAAGAGGTAGCATGGTACATACTATATCAACTGTAAAATCTTCGGAGGAGATTTGCATTCCATGGCCGCTCTGTCTCTTTGCCGGAGTCGTCCCTCTTGCGTGCTCGGGGCTTCTAAGCATCAATTAGGTAGTAGGAGTCGTTGCCCAGCACTTTGCTGATGATGAAAGGGCCTTCCCAAGGTGCCGACAGCTTGTGCTGGCCGGCTGTTCGCTGGATCAGCCGGAGCACAAGGTCGCCTTCTTGGAAAGATCTTGGCTTGACCTTCCTGTTGTGGTATCGGCGCAGGCTCTGCTGGTAGATGCTGGACCGGCTGAGTGCCAACAGCCGGCCCTCTTCCAGTAGATCGACACCGGCTTGACGTGCTTCTTCTGCTACCTCCTCGGTGTACATGGTGACTCGCGGGGAGTCGAACTCTATGTCCGTTGGGATGACGGCTTCGGCACCGTAGACGAGGAAGAAAGGCGTGAAGTCAGTTGACTTGTTTGGAGTCATGCGTAGACTCCAGAGGACGGTTGGCAACTCATCGAGCCAGCAGCCAGCCAAGCGCTCCAGAGGCTCGACCAGCCGGGGCTTGATGCCGGACAGGATGAGGCCGTTTGCTCTCTCCACCTGGCCGTTTGACTGTGGATGGGCGACGGACGCTAGGTCCAGTCGGATGCCCTGTGTTGCGCAAAAACGGGCCAAGGCGCCTTTGGCAAAATTTGTGTCGTTATCGGTGATGATGTTGTGTGGTATGCCATACCAAATTGTGATATCGGAGATGAATGTCACGGCAGTCGGACCGTTCAGTTTCTTGATTGGCTTCGCTTCTATCCACTTGGTGAACTTGTCCACTGCGACAAGTAAGTGAGTTAAGCCACCTCGTGCCGTCTTGAATGGTCCCACCATGTCTAGACCCCAAACTGCGAAAGGCCAGGCAATGGGGATGGTCTTGAGTGCAGAAGCCGGCTGGTGCGGCTTGGAGCTGAACTTCTGGCACCCTTTGCATTTTTGGACCAATTCCTTGGCCTCTTCTAAGGCAGTCGGCCAGAAGAAACCATGTCGAAAGGCTTTTGCGACGAGTGCTCTTGATGCCGCATGGTGGCCGCACTTGCCTTGATGGATGTCTTTGAGAATTGCTTGGCCTTGCTCTGGCTCTATGCAGCGCTGGTAGACACTAGTGACGCTGCACCTGACCAGCTCTCTGTTGACTATGGTGTAGGCTGCCGCTCGGCGTTGTACTTGCCGAGCTGAGGTCTCATCAGTCGGCAACTCTTTGCTCACCAGGAATTTGAGGATGGGCTGGGCCCATGGGGGTGTTGCTATTTCTTCGACTGCCAGAACTGTGACTTGGACGAGGGCGGCTGGGCTGGGAGGCGGCGGGTTGGAGTCAACAACCGCTTGCTGGGTTAATGAAGTCCCCAGGCCGACTGGCGCGGCTCTTGGGCCGAGTTCTGGAGTCTTTGAGCCCGCCGCCGCAGTCCCCGGGCCGGGTACTGCAGTCCCTGGGCCAGCTTCGACTCTGGCGCCTTTGGATCCATCTGCCAAAATCCTCGTACCGTCTGCTGGGGCTCTGGAGTCGGATCCGACTTCTTCAGGGGGAGCCGGCACGAAGATGGAGTCTGATTCTGGTGAAGGCTTGACAGACGGCTTGAGGAGGCGCTGAAGGGCGACGCCGGATGGTATTGCTTGGCGGGTAGAGCCGATTCGTGCCAAGGCGTCTGTTTGGTCGTTGTCGTTTCTTGGCACATGGAGGAACTCGCACCCCTCGAAATATCCACTGAGTTGCTGCACGAGGAAACGGTAACTCTCCATGTTTGCATCTTTAGCGTCCCAGTCGCCAGATGACTGTTGGACCACTAAGTCCGAGTCGCCATAACACAGGATCCGGCAAATGCCAAGTTCTTTGGCAAGCCGGAGCCCGTGAATGAGTGCCTCGTACTCGACGACGTTGTTGGAGGCGGCAAAACGGATTTGCAGTGCGTATTTGAGCTTGTCGCCTTTAGGGAAAGTGAGGACGACGCCGGCTCCCAAGCCGGTGCGCATCTTGGAGCCATCGAAATGCATCCGCCAATGGGTGGAGTCGGGCGCTGGAGGTAGGTACTGGGTCTCGGCCCAGTCGACGAGAAAGTCGGCCAGTGCTTGTGACTTGATGGCGGTGCGGGGCTGGTAGTGGATGGTGTAGGGATCCAGCTCTATGGCCCACTTGGCCACTCGACCAGAAGCATCTCGACTTCCGATGATCTCGGCAAGTGGGGCCGTGCAGACCACAGTGATTGGATGCTCTTGAAAGTAAGGCTCCAATTTATTGGCGGTAAAGTGTATGCCATAGCACATCTTCTGGTAGTGGGGGTAGTTCTGCTTGGAGGCCGACGGTACTTTGCTCAGGTAATATACCGGTCTCTGGACAGGTAGTGCCTTGCCTTCCTCCTTGCGTTCCACTACAATGACCGTGCTGACTACCCGGCTGGTGGCGGCGATGTACAGGAGCATAGGTTCCTTAGGAGTCGGAGCCGCCAGAACGGGTGGAGTAGTCAGCATCTTCTTCAACTGGAGAAAAGCTTCGTCCGCCTTGTGGTTCCATTCGAAGAAAGTGGTCTTCTTCATGAGTTGGTATAAGGGGAGAGCTTTCTCGCCCAGCCGACTGATGAATCAGCTGATGGACGCCAAGCAGCCGGTGAACTTTTGTACGTCCAGCAGTCGGCTAGGTACCTCCATCCTCTCAATGGCATTGATCTTTACAGGGTTGCACTCTATGCCGCGTTTAGAGACCAGGAAGCCAAGGAGTTGGCCGGCTGGTACTCCGAAGACACACTTCTCAGGGTTGAGCTTGATCTGGAATCGGCGCAGGTTCTCAAAGGTCTCCTTGAGGTCTTCCAGCAGTGTTCCACGCTTTTCCGTCTTCACCACCACATCGTCCATGTTGACGTGGGCGTTTCTGCTGAGTTGCTTGAGGAGGCACTTCTGCATGCAACACTGAAAGGTGGCGCCGGCATTCCTCAAGCCGAACATCATGGTGAGGTAGCAGAAGGCTCCAAACGGCGTGATGAAGGCGGTCTTTAGTCTATCAGACGGGTTCAGCTTGATCTGGTGATATCCTGTATATGCATCCAGAAAGCTCAACAGCTCGCATCCGGCGGTGGAGTCTATCACCTGATCAATTCTTGGTAGAGCAAACGGGTCCTTGGGGCAGGCCTTGTTGAGGCTCGTGTAGTCAATACACATTCGCCACTGCTTGTTCTTCTTCATTACTAGGACCGGATTGGCTAGCCACTCTGGAAAGAATACTTCCATAATGAAGCCGGCTGCTAGGAGCCGGGCTATTCCTTCTCCGACAACTCTTCTCTTCTCTTCTGATAGGCGGCGCAGGGGCTGCCTGATGGGCTTTGCATCAGATCGGACATGTAGCTTGTGCTCGGCGAATTTCGTCGGTACGCCTGGCATGTCTTTGGGGGACCATGCGAAGATGTCCCGATTCTCACGGAGGAAATCGATGAGCTCGCCTTCCTATTTGCTGTCGAGGTTTGCGCCTACGACAACATACCTCTCTGGGTGCTCCGAATCCAAGGGTATCTTCTTTGTCTCCTTGGCCGGCTTGAACGAACCCTCAGCCTCCGACTCCTTTGGGTTGGGCGATACCTCTGGCTGCTTGCCGGCCATCACCACAACCCGTTCAAGGAGCCACTTCTCGGCCGCGATTACCAGGGACTCGGCTAGCCGACTGCTCTCAGCCGCACAGGCAAACGACTTCTGGTAGTCGCCGGCTATGGTCAGAATCCCCCTGGAACTGGGCATCTTCATTTTGAAGTAGGCGTAGTGGGGGACCGCCATGAACTTGGCCAAGGCAGGTCGGCCAAGTAGTGCATGGTATGGGCTCTCAAGGTCCACCACCTCAAACCAAACTGACTCTCGGCGGAAGTGATCTTTGTCTCCGAAGAGGACGTCCATCAGGATCTTGCCGATTGGTGAGCAGGAAAGCCCAGGAACAATGCCGTGGAACACAGTCCGGCTGTGCTGAAGCTGTCTTTGCTTGATTCCTAATTTCTCCATGGTGTCCTTGTACAGGATATTAATGCTGCTGCCTCCGTCTATCAGAACTCGCGAGAAACGAGCAGCTCGTCTATCCGTGGCAAAGGTGGCATCCAAGACCAAGGCATAAGAGCCCGGACTCGGCATCACCTCTGGGTGATCAGCCCTGCTCCAGCTGATAGGCTTTTCGGACCAGTGCATGAACTCTGGCGTCTCTGATGCTACTGCATTCACCTCTTGTCGCTGCAGCCGCCTGCTGCGTCGATCATCAGCCATACTGGTAAATACCACGTAGGCTCCGTGTTCTTCGGGGTATTCGTCTTGTACTGCGCCGACTGGCCTGACAGCCGGCTGCTGGGGCGGAGGCGGTGGCGGCTGCCCAGCAGGCGGGGGAGGTAGGAGGCCGTCTCCTTTGGCGATCTTGGTGAGCCAGTGGCACTTCCGGGTGGTGTGATTCGACGGCTTCGTGCCACTATGGAACTTGCAAGGACCATCCAGGGTTTGCTCGTATGAGAAGGCCGGCAACCAGTTGGGCTTGCCACCTTTCTGTCGCTTGGGTGGAGGCTGCCCATCCGACTGCTGGGCTTCAACTGTCGCGACCTGCCGGCTGCTGGAAGCCGGCTGCGGAGCCTTGCGCTTGTGGTCGCTCTACTGTTGCCGTCGACTGGCATCTCCCGTCGGAGTTATTGGAGCTTGAGGGGCCACTTTGCCGGTTGCGCTAACTTGAATCTCCGCCTTCATGGAGGAGTCGGCCGTGGCGTACTTGTCTGCTATGATCAGCAGCTCATCGAGGGTTTCTGGCTCGTCGCAGAGGAGCTTGTGCTTGAGGAGGGTGCCTTCTCTGCACCCGGCGGTGAAGTACTCGATAGCCTACACCTCGTGCATGCCCTCGCAGGAGTTCTGAAGCTCGGCCCAACGCGTGAGGTAGTCGCGAGTTGACTCGTCGGGACCTTGCATGCACAAGGAGAGCTGACGACGCTTGGGAGGACGCTTGTATGTGCTGGTGAAGTTGCGGACGAATGCTTCGGTGAAGTCGACCCAGCTGTTGATGCTGCGGGGCTTCAGGTTGTTCAGCCATGTCCGGGCCGTGCCCTGGAGCATGAGCGAAACGTATTTTACGGCGACACGCTTGTTGCCGTTCGCTATGCTGACAGCCGTGGAGTAGTCGACTAGCCAGTCTTCCAGCTTCACGGAGCCGGTGTACTTGGGCGTGTCTCTTGGGAGCGTGAACCCTTTGGGAAAGGGCTCGTCTCGAATGCGGGGCCCGAAACAAGGCGGACCCAACTCGTCTTCTTCTTCCAGCGCCAGGGATCAGTGAAGCCGGTCGATCCGGTGGCGGCCGTCATTTTCCCCGACTCCCTCTCGGCGGCCAAGGCGGTCGCCAAGAGTCGGATGATCAATAGGCAGTGGGGAGACTCGCCTTTCCTTGCGAGGAGGAGGAGGCAGACAGTCGTCCCGTCGTTCTACTTCTCTTGGGCGGCCGTCTCGGTCGCGCTCTATGGTAATGTGAGTTCGACTGTGGCTGACAGTCGGATCCTTGTCCTTTCTTCCTCGGGCGCCGCCAGTCGGTGTTCGAAACGTCGCGCCTTGGTCTTGGCGAAGGTCGTCGTTTTTCCGCTGCGGCACCTCTGTGCGGCAGCCGGCCTTGTTCTACGTGGCAACCGTGTCGAGGAGCCGCTAGACTCGCTCCATCATTAGGCGGCGCTCTTCGCCCTCGAAATTGTCCAGCTCGTCCGCCGCCGCCTAGGAGGCTCGAATGTTCTCCGCGGGTGTAGTGTACACAGGGCGACTTGCCCCGAACAGGTTGGCGATGGCTACACCGCGCTGCTGGACCGTGCCAAGGCGGTTGGGCCCAGCTGGGGCTGGCGAGCCGCCAACAGCGCGATCCATCTCTCGCTGGTAGGCTTCTGACAAGCGTCTCATGCTAGCCAGCTTCTTCGCACCTTCGGCGAGCTGAAGGCGGCGCGCCTCCAACGTCTCCGCGTCAGCGTCTTCCGGAATGGGCGCAGTCAGCTCTTGTAGCGCCGCGCCAAGTGGGTCATGCGCTCCTCCGCCGGGGAGCTCGTCATGACTGATGACGAGCACCTCGGTGACGGTGCTTCCGCCGCTCTCCGCATGAGGGAGAGGCTCGTCGTAGACCACCACATTAGTGGGGAGCGCGTCAAGCGACGCGGTGTCGGAGTCGACCAGCATCGGGTCGGTGGAACCTATAGACTCCAAGTCCACGGCAGGCTCACCGGCGACGTGGAGTTGATCGAGGAGGCCCGCGAGGAGGCTCTCGGAGCTGCCCGTGCCTGCGTCGGATGCAGGTTCGTCGGAGATGCGAACCTTGCCGACAAGTTCGGCGAGGCGGCTAGCTGCGCAGGCGATCTCAACGCCATGCAGCGCGTCGGCGCAAACTCCGTCTGGCATGCCTGGCTGGCTGCGCTCGCCGGGGAGGAAAAGGGTTCCCGTCTAGAACAGGTCTCCGGACGACGGTGCACCAGGCCCCATGGTGGGCGCCAAATGTCGGGGGTTGGGTGCGACATATGCCAAAGGATGGCTTATCATGGTGGGGGCGAGTAGAACGTCGCCGGTGCCTGGAAACGGGATGAGGCATAGACATGCACGCCGACGAATCTTACCCAACTTCAGGGCTCTCCGGGGAGATAATACCCCTACTGCTGCTCTACGGGGTCTCCGCATGATCACTATCGCAAAGGGTTTACACGATTGCTCTTTGAGCTGTTTCCTGGAGGTAGGAGAGGGCAAGGCTATCTCTCTCCCTCCTATATGATCTGGTCTAGAGCTAATGGTTTCCAACCCTTTGCATGGGTGCCCTGGGGCGTTTATATAGGCCTACCCCCTAGGGGTATAATGGTAATCCAGCTGGACACGGGCCCAGCCGTCAGTGCCTCCGGCCTCCGTCTTCTCTGCGGACTGCTGGGGCCCGCCGACTGGTGGGCCCCGCTGACTGGCTAGGTACGGGGCCGACAGGCCGCGTCCGCCGCGGGCGGGTCTTGCCGGCTGCTGATTACTATAGCCATGCTTCTGATGACGCAGGCTTGGTCATGGAGTCATGGCAACAGCCCCGCCGCCTGGCGGGCGATCACTATTGCCACTCTCCGTCACATCTGATTAATGGCGCGTGGGCCCTGGGGGAGGATCTGGCCGACTCTCGGGGGCCGACTGGTGGCGCACTTGCCGTCTCCTTGGGTCCCGCTATCTGGTGGGACCCGCCGCCCCAGGGTCGTATAGACAAGCCGTCGTGGGCGCGGGATTCGGTCCTTGGGTGCTGATGTCAGGGCCGGCACGGCAACAGTGCCACGCCGCACGGAGATCTCCCAGGGTACGGCGCGCTGTGGCCATGCCTGCCCCTGTTAAGGGGCGGGAGCGGGCTTTACTGTAGCCACTCCCCGGTCCTATCCCTCCCGATGAGGATATGGGGTTTATTGGAGTCGCGGGCCGACTCCCCAAAGTCGGCTTCTCTGGAAGTCGCCAGTCAAGAGTCGGCTTATCCTGAAGTCGTCCCCGGGACTCGGCCGCAAGTGGGCAGTCGGTTGCCTTGCCGCCAACTTCCCAGAAGGCGGCTCTTCGTCCTGGGGTCTTGAGGGGCGCAACCTGCCCCGATGTCTTGAAAGGTTTTGGGGCTCGGGTTAGCCTACCAGTGGCCCATTACTCCGACAAACATATAATCTTCCACCAAATAAAGCATATAGTAATCAACTACAAGATGTAATCAACACTACTAGTCACCCACAAGCACCAATCTATAGTTCCGGTAACAAGATTGAACACAAGAGATGAACTAGGGTTTGAGATGAGATAGTGTTGTTGAAGATGTTGATGGAGAGTGCCCTCCCCAAGATGGGAGAGTTGTTGGTGATGATGATGACGATGATTTCCCCCTTTGGTAAGGAAGTTCCCCCGGCGGAGTCGCTCCGCCGGAGGGCAAAAGTGCTCCTGCCCAAGTTCCGCGTCGAGACGATGGCGTTCCATCCCGAAAGTCCTCTCCTTATTTTTATAGGTCAAAATGACTTATATACCAGAAGATGGGCACCGAAGGTGGGCCAGAGTGAGCACAACCCACATGGGTGCGTTAGCGCGCCTAGGTGGGTTGTGCCCACCTGGTGGTCCCCTCTGGTAGTTATTTGCTCCAATATTCCTCATATATTTTATAAAAAAATCTCCATGAAGTTTCAGCTTGTTTGGAGTTGTGCAGAATAGGTGGCCATACGTAGCTTTTCTAGGTCCAGATTTCCAGCTGCCGAAATTCTCCCTCTTTGTGTATACCTTGCATATTATGAGAGAAAAGGCATTAGAATTTCTCCAAAAAGCATTATTATGGATAAAAACATCATAAATAACAATAAGAAAACATGATGCAAAATGGATGTATCAAGAAGCGAGAAATATTTTTGGATTTTATCCAAGTTTCAAACACATAAGAAGAAAGCAACAAAAAAATAACATGGATTATACAATGGAAACGGATGAACATCGACAACTAGAATGAATGTGTGAACATGAATGTAATGTCGGTGAGAGATACGTACTCCCCCAAGCTTAGGCTTTTAGCCTAAGTTAGTCTATGGCCACGGCTGGCCCAGATAATATCCAGAGTTGTAGTTGGGGGTTGTACTCAATTGTAGCCGCCACCGCTTGGCGGGCTGCCTCTTGGAGGCAAGCTGTCTCCCTTGCTCTCTCATACTCATCTGCCTCCTCCCTAAGTATGAAATATCTTTGTTTTACTTGAAAGTTAAAGAAGGTAGGAGCAAGAAGCGTACAATAGACAACGCACTGCGTGTCAAAGATTAGTATGTACTAAAAAGGCAACTCGCTTCTCTCAAGAAACTGGAAATGTTCCATAGCATCATAATCAAGGAAAGCAGGTGGCAATGGTATATCATTTTATTTTATTGGAACCCCAAGATGATGAGCTAAACATGTGGCATAAATTCCACCAAAGAAGTCTTCAGCTAAAGCATTATTATGTAACCGCCTTGCAATGATAGCCCCCAAGTTAAATTGTTTAACATTCATTACCGCACTCTTGAGGACAATAAGATCGGATGCGCAAAGGTGGCTATGGTCATGTTTACCGTTAATGCATCTACCTATAAAGAGAGCAAAATAATGTAATGCAGGAAAGTGAATGCTCCCTATAGTAGCTTGTGTTATGGTTCTGGTTTCACCTACAGTAATGCTTGCAAGGAACTCAGCGCAATCAGATTTAAGAGGTACAACATATATGCCCCATTAAATAATTTTGCATGCATCATTAAATTCTTCAAGGTCCATGCTAAATGATTTATCATGTAGATCAAATAAAACAGAATGTGTATTGTGATGAACCGAATACTTAAATCTCCGTACAAAGGAATCAGTAAGGTTGTAGTACTGCAAACACTTATCTGACACGAAGTCCGTCAGGTCGACATTATGCACGTGCATATCAAATTCTTCCTTGAAACCTGCACAAGTCATGAAGTGATCCAATGACCATTCGCAAGGCCGCACTAGTGCTTCCCACAGTGGTTCAAGGTCTGGCTCACGTATCGCGAGCCTTGGGCATTTCTTCTTCAAGGAACCACCTTGGAACATTTTCTTCCTTTGAAAAATTTCTAAAATTTTTATTGACTCAACATAAAAGTGAACAAAACTCAACGAGGTTGATACCAACTACTCCCACAAGTATCTAGAGGCTATATCATGTAACAAAACTACTTAGGACCATATAAATTTGACATGCAAGCTCAAGAACATGGTCACCATAGCAGCAAAAATTTACAATATATAAAGCACTAGAACAAAAACTATTTGGACCATTGGAGGAGTCACATACCGAAGAACAATCCCCCAAAGTAGTTTCGAAAACGGAGCTCCTAGCAAGGAGATCGAAAGTGGCAGCAAGATGAGCAAGAACACGGGTTTGAGCAATGGTGTGATTTTTTCTGGAGGAAGATGAAGTGGATGGGTGGCTGGAAAAACTGAGGGGACCTACGTGGGCCCCACAAGACACCTAGGCGCGCCCAGGGGTGGGTGAACCCTGTGGGCTTGTGACTCATAGGTGCACCCCCTAGGGTGTGTTTAGTGCCAAAAATTCTAAAATATTGCATAAAAAATCGTACGAAATTTTCAGGGCCTTTGGTGAACTTTTATTTTTTGTCATTTTTTATTGCATGGATAATTCAGAAAACAGTAAAATAATAGCATTTCTACTTTATTAATTCGAAATAATAGAATGTAAAAAGTGGGTCCAAAAAGTTGTGTTTACTAAATTCATCCATCACATGCCCGTCAAAAGGAATCCATTAGTAAGGTTTATCAAGTCTTATTAACAAACTTCTTTCGAATGACATGAAACCGGAGAATCTTCGTATAGCACTAGGTTACCTCAACAGGGATATTCATGTCCCCAACAATGAGAATATCACATTTCTTTTTGATAGTAGGAATAGGGAATTCAAAACCACCAATAGCAATTCTTGGAAAAAAATCGATAGAATTGATGCTATTCACTTGAGGTTGTTTCTTCGAAAAGTGTATTGTATTGATAACCCACAAGTATAGGGGATTGTTTGTAGCCTTCTTTTGATAAATAAGAGTGTCGAACCCAATGAGGAGCTAAAGGTAGAACAAATATTCCCTCAAGTTCCGTCATGATCCAGAGGACTTGGAGTGGACGTCAAGAAATGAACGAGGTGTCCACGAGGCAGGGGGCTCGCCTACCCCCCCTCGGCGTCCCCTCCCTCCTCGTGGGCCCCTCGTGGCTCAGTCGACCTACTTCTTCCTCCTATATATGTTCACATACCCCGAAAACATCGAGGAGCACCGTGAAACCATATTTCCACCACCGCAACCTTCTGTACCCAAGAGATCCCATCTTGGGGCCTTTTCCGGAGCTCCGCCGGAGGGGGGTATTGATCACGAAGGGCCTCTACATCAACTCCATGGCCCCTCCGATGATGGGTGAGTAGTTTACTTCAGACCTTCGGGTCCATAGCTATTAGCTACATGGCTTCTTCTCTCTCTCTTTGAATCTCAATACAAAGTTCTCGTCGGTCTTCTTGGAGATCTATTTGATGTAACTCTTTTTGCGGTGTGTTTGTCGAGATCCGATGAATTGTGGGTTTATGATCAAGTCTATCTATGAACAATATTTGATTCTTCTCTGAAATCTTTTATGCATGATTGGTTATCTTTGCAAGTCTCTTCGAATTATCAGTTTGGTTTGGCCTACTAGATTGATCTTTCTTGCAATGGGAGAAGTGCTTAGCTTTGGGTTCAATCTTGCGGTGCTCGATCCCAGTGACAGAAAGGGAAACGACACGTATTGTACTATTGCCATTGAGGATAAAAAGATGGGGTTTATATCATATTGCTTGAGTTTATCCCTCTACAACATGTCATCTTACCCAAGGCGTTACTCTATTCTTATGAACTTAATACTCTAGATGCATGCTGGATAGCGGTCGATGTGTGGAGTAATAGTAGTAGATGCAGGCAGGAGTCGGTTTACTTGTCGCGGACGTGATGCCTATATACATGATCATGCCTAGATATTCTCATAATTATTCGCTTTTCTATCAATTGCTTGACAGTAATTCGTTCACCCACCGTAATACTTATGCTATCTTGAGAGAAGCCACTAGTGAAACCTATGGCCCCCGGGTCTATTTTCCATCATATAAGTTTCCAATCTATTTTTACTTTGCAATCTTTACTTTCAATCTATATCATAAAAATACCGAAAATATTTATCTTATCATTATTATCTCTATCAGATCTCACTCTCGTAAGTGACTGTGAAGGGATTGACAACCCCTTTATCGCGTTGGTTGCGAGGTTCTTATTTGTTTGTGTAGGTACGAGGGACTTGCGTGTGGCCTCCTACTGGATTGATACCTTGGTTCTCAAAAACCGAGGGAAATACTTACGCTACTTTGCTGCGTCACCCTTTCCTCTTCAAGGGAAAACCAACGCAGTGCTCAAGAGGTAGCAAGAAGGATTTCTGGTGCCGTTGCCGGGGAGTCTACACACAAGTCAAGACATACCAAGTACCAATCACAAACTCCCCACTTCACCCTTGCCATTTTATTCGCCCTCTTTTTCCGTTCCCCTTCTCTTTTCTAGTTCATCTCTTTTTGCTTGTTTCTTGTTTGCTTGTGTGTTGGATTGTTTGCTCGTCACGATGGCTCAAGATAATACTAAATTGTGTGATTTTTCCAATACCAAGAATAATGATTTTATTAGCACTCTGATTGCTCCTCTTACTGATGCTGAATCTTGTGAAATTAATGCTGCCTTGCTGAATCTTGTCATGAAAGATCCATTTTCCGGCCTTCCTAGTGAAGATGCCGCTACCCATCTAAACAACTTTGTTTATTTGTGTGATATGCAAAAGGAGAAAGATGTGGATAATGATATTGTTAAACTGAAGCTATTCCCATTTTCCCTTAGAGATCGTGCTAAAACTTGGTTTTCGTCTTTGCCTAAAAATAGTATTGATTCATGGAATAAGTGCAAAGATGCTTTTATCTCTAAGTATTTTCCTCCCGCTAAGATCATCACTCTTAGAAACGATATTATGAATTTTAAGAAACTTGATCATGAACATGTTGCACAAGCTTGGGAGATGATGAAATTAATGATACGTAATTGTCCTACACATGGTTTGAATCTTTGGATGATTATACAAAAAAATTATGCTGGATTGAACTTTGCTACTAGAAATCTTTTAGATTCGGCCGCGGGAGGCACTTTTACGGAAATCACTTTAGGAGAAGCTACTAAACTCCTAGATAATATTATGGTGAATTATTCTCAATGGCATACTGAAAGATCTTCTAATGAAAAGGTGCATGCTATAGAAGAAATCAATGTTTTGAGTGGAAAGATGGATGAACTTATGAAATTGTTTCCTAATAAAAGTGTTTCTTCTGATCCTACTGATATGCCTTTGTCCACTTTGATTGAGAATAATAATGAATCTATGTATGTGAATTTTGTTGGTAGGAACAATTTTGGTAATAACGCGTATAGAGGTAATTTTAATCCTAGGCCGTTTCCTAGTAATTCCTCTAATAATTATGGTAATTCCTACAAAAAATATTATGGAAAGTTTAATAAGATGCCCTCTGATTTTGAATCTAATATTAAAGAAATTATTAGTTCGCAAAAGAGTTTCATGCTTTGATTGAAGAAAAATTGTCTTGATGTTGTCTAAGATTGATGAGTTGGCTAGGAACATGGATAGAATTTCTCTTGATGTTGATTCTTTGAAACTTAGATCTATTCCACCTAAGCATGATATCAATGAGTCTCTCAAAGCTATGATAATTAAAAATTGATGAGTGCAAAGAAAAGAACCGCTAGGATGCGTGCTAAAAAAGATTGCTTTGTGAAAGCGTGTTCTTCTAGTTTCCATGATAATAAAGATGAAGATCTAAAAGTTATTGATGTCTCCCCTATTAAATCTTTGTTTTTCAATATGAATCTTGATAATTATGGGATTAGAGATGAGTCAACTTTAGTTAGAAGGCGTCCCAATGATTCGGAGTTTTTAGATCTTGATGCAAAAATTGATAAAAGTGGGATGGAAGAGGTCAAAACTTTAAATAGCAATGAACCCACTATCTTGGATTTCAAGGAATTTAATTATGATAATTGCTCTTTGATAGATTGTATTTCCTTGTTGCAATCCGTGCTAAATTCTCTGCATGCTTATAGTCAAAATAAAGCTTTTACTAAACATATTGTTGATGCTTTAATGCAATCTTATGAAGAAAAGCTTCAATTGGAAGTTTCTATCCCTAGAAAACTTCATGATGAGTGGGAACCTACTATTAAAATTAAGATTAAAGATCATGAATGCTTTGCTTTATGTGATTTGGGTGCTAGTGTTTCCATGATTCCTAAATCTTTGTGTGATTTGCTAGGTTTCCGTGAATTTGATGAATGTTCTTTAAACTTGCATCTTGCGGATTCCACCATTAAGAAACCTATGGGAAGAATTAATGATTTTCTTATTGTTGCAAATAGGAATTATGTGCCCGTAGATTTCATTGTCCTTGATATAGATTGCAATCCTACATGTTTTATTATTCTTGGTAGACCTTTCCTTAGAACGATTGGTGCAATTATTGATATGAAGGAAGGGAATATTAGATTCTAATTTCCGTTAAGGAAGGGCATGGAACACTTTCCTAGAAAGAAAATTAAATTACCTTATGAATCTATTATGAGAGCCACTTATCAATTGCATACCAAAGATGATAATACCTAGATCTATCCTTGCTTTTATGCCTAGCTAGGGGCGTTAAAAGATAGCGCTTGTTGGGAGGCAACCCAATTTTATTTTTGTTTCTTGATTTTTGATTCTGTTTTGTAATAAATAATTCATCTAGACTTTGTTTAGATGTGGTTTTATGCATTTAATTAGTGTTTGTGCCAAGTAGAACATTTAGGAAGACTTGGGGAAAGTCTTTGCGATCTTTCTGTAAAAAACAGAAACTTTAGCGCTCACGAGAATTGCTGCCATTTTTTACTGGAGAGTGATATTTAGTTCATTATTTTTGAAGATGATTAATAGATAAATTCATCACGTCCATCAGTTTATTTTAGAATTTTTGGGGTTCCCGAATTATTCGAAACCTACAGATTACTACAGACTATTCTGTTTTTAACAGATTTTGTTTTTCGTGTGTTGTTTGCTTATTTTGATGAATCTATGGCTAGTAATAGAGTTTATGAACCATAGAAAACTTGGAATACAGTAGGTTTAACACCATTATAAATAAAGAATGAGGTCATTACAGTACCTTGAAGTGGTGGTTTGTTTTCTTTTACTAACAGAGCTCACGATATTTTCTTTTAAGTTTTGTGTTGTGAAGTTTTCAAGTTTTGGGTAAGGATTTGATGGATTATGGAACAAGGAGTCGCAAGAGCCTAAGCTTGGGGATGCCCAAGGCACCCCAAGGTAAAATCCAAAGACAACCAAAAGCCTAAGCTTGGGGATGCCCCGGAAGACATCCCCTCTTTCGTCTTCGTCCATCGGTAACTTTACTTGGAGCTATATTTTTATTCACCACATGATATGTGTTTTGCTTGGAGCGTCTTGTATGATTTGAGTCTTTTCTTTGTAGTTTACCGCAGTCATCCTTGATGTACACACCTTTTGGGAGAGACACACATGAATTGGAATTCATTAGAATAGTCTATGAGCTTCACTTATATCTTTTGAGTTGGATAATTTTTGCTCTAGTGCTTCGCTTATATCTTTTAGAGCACGGCGGTGGTTCTATTTTATAGAATTAATTGATCTCTCATACTTCACTTATATCATTTTGAGATTCCTTTAGAACAGCATGGTAATTCGCTTTGGTTATAAATTATAAATCCTAAGAGAAGTTGGATGCTTCATAGTTGTTTTGAGATATAAAGGTGGTAATATTAGAGGTGTGCTAGTTGAGTAATTGTGAAATTGGTGAATACTTGTGTTGAAGTTGGCAAGTCCCGTAGCATGCACGTATGGTAAACATTGTGTGACCAATTTGAAGCATGGGGTGTTCTCTGATTGCTTTCCTTATGAGTGGCAGTCGGGGACGAGCGATGGTCTTTTCCTACCAATCTATCCCCCTAGGAGCATGCGCATAGTGCTTGGTTTTGATGACTTGTAAATTTTTACAATAAGTATGTGAGTTCTTTATGACTAATGTTGAGTCCATGGATTATACGCACTCTCACCCTTCCATCATTGCTAGCCTCTTTGGTACCGTGCATTGCCCTTTCTCACCTTGAGAGTTGGTGCAAACTTTGTCGGTGCATCCAAACCCCGTGATATGATACACTCTATCACACATAAGCCTCCTTATATCTTCCTCAAAACAGCCACCATACCTACCTATTATGGCATTTCCATAGCCATTCGGAGATATATTTCCATGCAACTTTCCACCATTCCATTTATTATGACACGCATCATCATTATCATATTGCTTTGCATGATCATGTAGTTGACATCGTATTTGTGGCAAAGCAACCATGCTTAATTTTTCATACATGTCACTCTTGATTCATCGCAATCCTGGTACACCGCCGGAGGCATTCACATAGAGTCATATTTTTTCTAAGTATCGAGTTGTAATTCTTGAGTTGTAAGTAAATAAAAGTGTGATCATCATCATTAGAGCATTGTACCATGTGAGGAAAGGATGATGGAGACTATGATTCCCCCACAAGTCGGGATGAGACTCCGGACAAAAAAAGAGGCCATAAAAAAGAGGCCCAAATAAAAAAAAGAGAGAGAGAAAGAGAGAAGGGACAATGTTACTATCCTTTAAAGTAGCACCATGATCTTCATGATAGAGAGTCTCTTATTTTGTCACTTTCATGTACTAGTGGGAATTTTTCATTATAAGAACTTGTCTTGTATATTCCAATGATGGGCTTCCTCAAACGCCCTATGTCTTCGTGAGCAAGCAAGTTGGATGCACACCCACTTAGTTTCTTTGGTGAGCTTTCATATATTTATAGCTCTAGTGCATCCGTTGCATGGCAATCCCTACTCTTTGCATTGACATCAATTGGTGGGCATCTCCATAGCCCATTGATTAGTCGCGTCAATGTGAGACCTTCTCCCGTTTTGTCTTCTCACACAACCATAATCATCATATTCAATTCCACCCATAGTGCTATGTCCATGGCTCACGCTCATATATTGCGTAAAAGTTGAAAGAGTTTGAAAAGGCTAAGTATGAAACAATAGTTTGGCTTGTCATCGGGGTTGTGCATAATGGGAGCATTTTGTGTGATGAAAATGAAGCATGGCCAAACTATATGATTTTGTAGAGATAAGTTTTCTTTGGCTATGTTATTTTAATAAGACATAATTGCTTGATTAGCATACATGGAGTATTACTATTTCTATGTCAAAAATAAACTTTTGTCTTGAATCTTTCGGATCTGAACATTCATGCCACAATAGAGAAAAGTACATTGAAGAACATGCTAGAAAGCATTCCACATAAAAAATTCTGTTTTTATCATTTACCTACTCGAGGACGAGCAGGAATTAAGCTTGGGGATGCTTGATACGTCTCCAACGTATCTATAATTTTTGATTGTTCCATGCTATTATATTTTCTGTTTTGGATGTTAATGGGTTTATTTTACACTTTTATATTATTTTTGGGACAAACCTATTAACCCAAGGCCCAGTGTAAATTGCTATTTTTTGCCTATTTCAGTGTTTCGTAGAAAAGGAATATCAAACGGAGTCCAAACGGAATGAAACCATCGGGAGCGTGATTTTTGGAACAAACATGATCCAGAGGACTTGGAGTGGACGTCAAGAAAAGAACGAGGCGTCCACGAGGCAGGGGGCGCGCCCTCCCCCCTCGTGGGCCCCTCGTGGCATAACCGACCTACTTCTTCCTCCTATATATGTTCACATACCCCAAAAACATTGAGGAGCACCACGAAACCCTATTTCCACCGCCGCAACCTTCTGTATCCAAGAGATCCCATCTTGGGGCCTTTTCCGAAGCTCCGCTGAAGGGGGCATTGATGTCTACTACACAACCTTATTGTTGTAGACGTTGTTAGGCCTCCAAGTGCAGAGGTTTGGAGGACAGTAGAAAATTTCCCTCAAGTGGATGACCTAAGATTTATCAATCCGTAGGAGGCGTAGGATGAAGATGGTCTCTCTCAAGCAATCCTGCAACCAAATAACAAAGAGTCTCTTGTGTCCCCAACACACCCAATACAATGGTAAATTGTATAGGTGCACTAGTTTGGCGAAGAGATGGTGATACAAGTGGTATATGGATGGTAGATAAAGGTTTTTGTAATCTGTAAATATAAAAACAGCAAGGTAACTAATGATAAAAGTGAGCACAAACGGTATTGCAATGCGTTGAAACAAGGCCTAGGGTTCATACTTTCACTAGTGCAAGTTCTCTCAACAATAATAACATAATTGGATCATATAACTATCCCTCAACATGCAACAAAGAGTCACTCCAAAGTCACTAATAGCGGAGAACAAACGAAGAGATTATGGTACGGTACTAAACCACCTCAAAGTTATTCTTTCTGATCGATCTATTCAAGAGTCGGTAGTAAAATAACAAAGCTATTCTTTCCGTTCAATCTATCCTAGAGTTCGTACTAGAATAACACCTTAAGACACAAATCAACCAAAACCCTAATGTCACCTGTCACATCCCTAGTTCTGGTATGACCTAGACTAGCTAGTCATGTCTGCATCATGTTTAAATTTCAATGAATTTGAAATGGGGACATGTGAAAGCCTCAGAAATCATTTCTGAAAAAGACCAAGATAAAAATTGCTTCAAATAGGTCCAAGAAAATGTTCATGTTACTCTTTGAAATTATTGGCCAGAGCTAAAATTCAAACCAATATTTTCAGGAGCTCATAAATATTTATTTTGGGCATTTGGAATCAATTCAATAATTATTTGCATTGGATTTATATTTGATATACTTCAAATATGATCCAATAATTCTGGAAATTGTTGTGGGGATTTATATTAATGTCACTAGTCCATACAACAATTTACAGAAGCTCAGAAAATGATATGGTTTCAAAACCAAATTCAAAACAAACCTGCAAAATAGAAAACAGAACAGAATTAGAAAAAAAATAGAGAGAGAGGGAAAAAAACCCACCTGGCCTTACCTGCCAGCCCACCTGCAGCCACCTGCGCGGCCCAGCACTGTAGCCAGCCCAGCCCACCACCGCCTTCCCCCCCTGTCGTCTTCCTCCTCTGCCAGGAGGATGAGCGCGTGCCCGACGCGCGCAGGGCCACCGCACGCCACCTCTTGCTTGCCGCCGAGGGCCTGGACGCCTCCACGACGCCATGCAGCCCCCTGGTCCCTCTCGCTCACTCCCTCGAGCTCATCCCCCTCCTCTGTTCTCTCTCCCGTACGCACCCGAAAGCGACCGACGCCGCCGTTCGCTGCCGCCGTGCCTAGAGCCACCCCCTCACCCTTCCACCATGTCCAGAGGCTCCGCAGCGTCTTCATCTTTGTCTCCGATGAGCCAAGCGAGCCCGGGCGCCCTGTGGAGCCGCCTTCGCCCTCGTCTTCCTCCTCGGGCACCCGAGATTGCCGT
>NC_057812.1:263137827-263157775 GCF_018294505.1 Triticum aestivum | reverse complement strand
GCCGCATTTCCCCTCTCTTTACTACGTCCTTCCCGTCCTCTAGCCGTCGTTCCGCCAAGGCCGAAACTCACCGCCGCACGATCTCGACGTCGGCGACACTCCGGTGACCATCTGGTCCCGGGCATGCGTTCAACATACTCGCAGCACCGCGTAGAATCCTTAGGTGCCAACCCCACATCGCCACGGCCGTTGTAGCCTCGGCCCCGAGCTCACCCGAGCTCCGGCAGCCGCCACGGTCGACGCCGACGAAGATTCCGGCCACCCCGCCACTACCCATGACCACCATCCGATGCGCCTCGATGCGCTGCATCCATAGAGCCCAGCCGCGCGAGCTCTCATCGCCGGAGATGGCCGGACGAGGAGTGTCGTCGCGTTCTGCTTAGCACCGGCGGCTAATCTCCGTTTAGACGACGTGGCATATTAGTTTAGGCTAATGACACCCTAACGAATCCCCCTGACCCACTGACCGCTGGGCCCCACGCCCTAACTAACCGGGTTTTATTTGTGTTTAGATTAAATTAACCCCCACGGGCCCCATCGGTCAGTTTGACCTGGCCACGTCACACGTTGACCGACCCCACACGTCAGTGTTAACCCGGCTGACGTGGCCGTTGACCAGGCCCCACCTATCATTGACACTAAACAGCACTGTGTCACTGACCAGTGGACCCCACTGGTCAGGTTTGACCTGGACCGTGCCCCGTTGACTTGCTGACGTCATAACGATGTCATGCTGACGCAGTAAATAATTTCTGTTTTAATACAATTCAAGAAATTCCAGAAAATGCCTAAACTTCTAAAAATCATAGAAAATAATCTATAACTCAGAATGAAATAAATTATATATGAAAAATTATCAAAAAAAATCAAGGAATCTGTTTATGATATTTGCATGCATGTTTGAACAACCTAGGGTTGTTGTACAGGGCAATTTGCATAATTGACATTTAAATAAGCACATATGGAGTTTGAATTTGAACCCTTGGTTCAAACCAACTTCATTTAATATGGTTGCTAGTTGCATTAGCTCAATCCACAGCATATTGACATGACATTATCATGCATCATAATTGTTGCATTGCATTGATTGTGTTCCTCTTTGTTTGCCGGTAATTGTCCCCTCTCGATAGACGTGGTTCCGACGATGAGTTCGATGACACCGATGAAGAGCTATATTATCTTCAGAAGTGCCAGGCAAGCAAAACTCCCTTGTTCATTCCGATACAATCCCACTCTCTCGCTCCTGCTCTCTTTTACCGCATTAGGACGATAACGATTCAACTGTTACATACTGCAGTAGCTGAACCCCTTTTCCTCTGCATGACCTGTCATTGCCACAGTAAATAGATGAAACCCACTAGCATGAGTAGGAGTTGTTTGAGCCCTGATGTGCCTACTCATTCATGCTTGTTGTCATGCCTGCTACTGCTTAGAGTTGAGTCGGGTCCGACTCATCGGGAATGAATTGGAATGATGATGAACATGTCCTACTGTGTGTGAGCTAAGTGCGTGAACACGATTTGGTAAAGGTAGCGGTGAGAGGCCATGTAGGAGTACATGGTGGGTTGTCTCATTGAAGACGTCCTCAGGAACTGAGTTCTGTGTTTGTGATCCATGAAACAGTTACTACCACGCATTGGGCCCGAAACCAATGGACCCTCTCGACTTATTAACTGCCCTTGCCCTCTGTCCAGGAGTTGCAACTAGTTTCTAGTGTTTGTAGGACATGTGTTGGCGGCCGTGCGTAGCGCTGACCCTAGGGGTGGGCTATGATGCGGTAGATACACCATGGCACGGTGTACCAGGCGCCCGTTTGGTGTCTCGGGAACCCTGCACACATCGTTTGGGGCTGTGAGCGAAACTCCGTCCGGATCTCCTCGCGGATGGAACCCGAATAGGCGATAAACCTGGACTAGAGACTTGTGTGGTTAGTCAGGTCATGGCCGACTCCCTCGCCAGGCTTCCACTTGAAGGTTGCCGAGATACACGATGTGTACATGGTGGTAAGTGGCAAGAGCGTGTGTGAAGAAGTACACCCCTGCAGGGTTATAAATGATCTATTCGAATAGCCGTGTCCGCGGTAAAGGACTTCTGGGTTGCCTATAACAGTTCATAGACAAGTGAAAGTGGATACTCGAAAATGCGCAAGATAAGCGTGAGTGCTATGGATGGCGTTCTCGTGGGAATACGGGAGCGGATCCATAGTGGTATATTGGTATGGTGAATATGTGGACTCGTGTGCGCCACCTCAAAAGAGTTGCTTGCAGTCGTAGTTCAGGTTAGCCACTGAGTCAAAGCTGGCTTGCTGTAGTTAAACCCCACCATCCCTTTGTTGATGCCAATGCATATGTAGCTAGTTCTGATGTAAGTCTTGCTGAGTACTTTTGTACTCACGTTTGCTTAATTTATGTTTTGCAGAGAGACTTCAGTCTCGCTAGTAGTTCCGCGTGGACTTCGACGTTTAGCTTGATACCTCAGCTACGATCTTGTGCCCTCGGCAGGATCTGGTAGATAGTCAGGCTTCTTAGCCTTTTTCATTTGTAGATGTCTGTACTCAGACATGTTAAGCTTCCGCATATGCTTTGATTTGTATGCTATGATTGTTGGGTCATGAGACCCATGTTTGTATTATCTCGCTCCTCGGAGCCTATTGAATAAATACTTGAGTCGTAGAGTTATGTTGTGATGCCATGTTGTATTTACACATATCGAGCATATTGTGTGTATGATTGAAATGCCTGGTATGTGTGGGATCTGACAATCTAGTTGTTTATCCTTGGCAGCCTCTCTTATGGGGAAATGTAGTCTAGTGCTTCCATGAGCCATAGTAGTCCGCTAGAGCCCGGTTCACCGGTGTCCTGCTAGCCCAGCACTACTGCTCAGGACACTTGACTGGCCGACATGTGTTTCACTTCGTCCCTGTGTCTGTCCCTTCGGGGAAATGTCACGCGGTGACATCCGGAGTCCTGCCTAGCCTGCTACAGCCCGGGTTCCCGGAGTCCTGTTAGCCCAGTGCTACAGCCCGGATTCACACGCTACTGACCGACATGCTCGATGTGATTCATGTATGCCTGTCCCCATAGGTTGGTGCCGCTTTGGGTTCACGACTAGCCATGCCGGCCCGGGTTCTCTGTCATATGGATGCTAGCGACACTATCATATACGTGAGAGAAAAGGCGCAAACGGTCCCGGGCCATGGTAAGGCGACACCCGTGGGAATACCGTGCGTGAGGCCGCAAAGTGATATGAGGTGTTACCGACTAGATCGATGTTACTTGGAATCGGGGTCCTGACATCACCTAGATACTCCAATGTCACCTCAAGTATCTGTGGGTATGATTATACGATATGCATCACACAATCTCAGATTCATCTATTCAAACCAACTCAAAGAACTTCAAAGAGTGCCCCAAAGATTCTACCGGAGAGTCAATACGAAAACATGTGCCAACCCCTATGCATAGGTTCATGGGTGGAACCCGCAAGTTGATCACCAAAACATACATCAAGTGGATCACGTGATATCCCATTGTCACCACAAATAAGCACGGCAAGAAATACATCAAGTGTTCTCAAATCCTTAAAGACTCAATCCGATAAGATAACTTCAAAGGGAAAACTCAATCCACTACAAGAGAGTAGAGGGGGAGAAACATCATAAGATCCAACTATAATAGCAAAGCTCGCGTACATCAAGATCGTACCACCTCAAGAACATAAGAGAGAGAGAGAGAGATCAAACACATAGCTACTGGTACATACCCTCAGCCCCGAGGGAGAACTACTCCCTCCTCGTCATGGAGAGCGTCGAGATGATGAAGATGGCCACCGGTGAGGGATTCCCCCTCCGGCAGGGTGCCGGAACAGGTCTAGATTGGTTTTCGGTGGCTACGGAGGCTTCTGGCGGCGGAACTCCCGATCTATTCTCTTCCTTCAAGTTTTAGGGTATATGGATATATATAGGAGGAAGAAGTACGTCGGTGGATCTCCGGGCTGCCCACGAGGCAGGGGGAACGCCTAGGGGGGTGGGCGCGCCCCCCACCCTCGTGGGCAGCACGGGACTCTTCTGGTCCATCTCCGATACTCCGTGGGCTTCTTCTGGTCCAAAAATAAGTTCTGTGAAGTTTCGGGTCAATTGGACTCCGTTTGATTTTCCTTTTCTGCGATACTCTTAAACAAGGAAAAAACAGAAACTGGCACTGGGCTCTAGGTTAATAGGTTAGTCCCAAAAATCATATAAAATAGCATATAAATGCATATAAAACATCCAAGGTTGATAATATAATAGCATGGAACAATCATAAATTATAGATACGTTGGAGACGTATCAGCATTCCCAAGCTTAATTCCTGCTCGTCCTCGAGTAGGTAAATGATAAAAACAGAATTTTTGATGTGGAATGCTACCTAACATATTTATCCATGTAGTTCTGTTTATTGTGGCAAGAATATTCAGATCCATAATATTCAAGACAAAAGTTTAATATTGACATAAAAATAATAATACTTCAAGCATACTAACTAAGCAATCATGTCTTCTCAAAATAACATGGCCAAAGAAAGCTATCCCTACAAAATCATATAGTCTGGCTATGCTCTATCTTCACCACACAAAGTATTTAAATCATGCACAACCCCGAGGACAAGCCAAGCAATTGCTTCATACTTTTGGTGTTCTCAAACTTTTTCAATCTTCACGCAAGAGCGTGAGCCATGGACATAGCACTATAGGTGGAATAGAATGGTGGTTGTGTAGAAGACAAAAAGGAGAAGATAGTCTCACATCAACTAGGCGTATCAACGGGCTATGGAGATGCCCATCAATAGATATCAATGTGAGTGAGTAGGGATTGCCATGCAACGGATGCACTAGAGCTATAAGTATATGAAATCTCAACAAAAGGAACTAAGTGGGTGTGCATCCAACTCGCTTGCTCATGAAGACCTAGGGCATTTTGAGGAAGCCCATCATTGGAATATACAAGCCAAGTTCTATAATGAAAAATTCCGACTAGTATATGAAAGTGATATCATAGGAGACTCTCTATCATGAAGATCATGGTGCTACTTTGAAGCACAAGTGTGGTAAAAGGATAGTAGCATTGTCCCTTCTCTCTATTTCTCTTTTTTTAGGCCTTTTCTCTTTTTTATGGCCTCTCTTTTTTTTAGTCCGGAGTCTCATCCCGACTTGTGGGGGAATCATAGTCTCCATCATCCTTTCCACACTGGGACAATGCTCTAATAATGATGATCATCAGACTTTTATTTACTTACAACTCAAGAATTACAACTCGATACTTAGAACAAGATATGTCTCTATATGAATGCCTCCGGCGGTGTACCGGGATGTGAAATGACTCATGATTGACATGTATGAAAGAATTATGAACGGTGGCTTTGCCACAAATACGATGTCAACTACATGATCATGCAAAGCAATATGGCAATGATGAAGCGTGTCATAATAAACGGAATGGTGGAAAGTTGCATGGCAATATATCTCGGAATGGCTGTGTGAATGCCATAATAGGTAGGTATGGTGGCTGTTTTGAGGAAGGTATATGGTGGGTTATGGTGCCGGCGAAAGTTGCGCGGCACAAGAGAGGCTAGCAATGGTGGAAGGGTGAGAGTGCATATAATCCATGGACTCAACATTAGTCATAAAGAACTCACACACTTATTGCAAAAATCTATTAGTTATCGAAACAAAGTAATACGCGCATGCTCCTAGGGGGATAGATTGGTAGGAAAAGACCATCGCTCGTCCCCGACCGCCACTCATAAGGAAGACAATCAATAAATAAATCATGCTCCAACTTCATCACCTAACGGTTCACCATACGTGCATGCTACGGGAATCACAAACTTCAACACAGGTATTCCTAAAATTCACAACTACTCAACTAGCATGACTCTAATATCACCATCTCCACATCTCAAAACAATTATCAAGTATCAAACTTCTCATAGTATTCAATGCACTTTATATGAAAGTTTTTATTATATCCGTCTTGGATGCCTATCATATTAGGACTAAATTCATAACCAAAGCAAACTACCATGCTGTTCTAAAAGACTCTCAAAATAATTATAAATGAAGCATGAGAGTTCAACAATTTCTTCAAAATAAAACCACCGCCGTGCTCTAAAAAGATATAAGTGAAGCACTAGAGCAAATGACAAACTACTCCAAAAGATATAAGTGAAGATCAATGAGTAGTCGAATAATTATGCAACTATGTGAAGACTCTCTAACATTTAAGAATTTCAGATCTTGGTATTTTATTCAAACAGCAAGCAAAACAAAATAAAATAAAATGACGCTCCAAGCAAAACACATATCATGTGGCGAATAAAAATATAGCTCCAATTAAAGTTACCGATGAACGAAGACGAAAGAGGGGATGCCATCCGGGGCATCCCCAAGCTTAGGATCTTGGTTGTCCTTGAATATTACCTTGGGGTTCCTTGGGCATCCCCAAGCTTAGGCTCTTGCCACTCCTTGTTCCATAATCCATCGAATCTTTACCCAAAACTTGAAAACTTCACAACACAAAACTTAACAGAAAACTCGTAAGCTCCGTTAGTATAAGAAAATAAATCACCACTTAGGTACTATTGTGAACTAATTCTAAATTCTTATTGGTGTAATATCTACTGTATTACAACTTATCTATGGTTCATACCCTCCGATACTACTCATAGATTCATCAAAATAAGCAAACAACACATAGAAAACAGAATCTGTCAAAAACAGAACAGTCTGTAGTAATCTGGATCAAACGTATAATTCTGAGACTCATAAAATTCTCAAATAAATTGGTGAACCTGAGGAATTTTTCTATTAATCCTCTGAAAAAAGAATCAACTTAATATTACTCTCCAGTAAAAAATGGCAGCTAATCTCGTGATCACTAAAGTTTCTGTTTTTTACAGCAAGATCACAAAGACTTCACCCAAGTCTTCCCAAAGGTTCTACTTGGCACAAACACTAATTAAAACATAAAACCACATATAAACAGAGGCTAGATGAATTATTTATTACTAAACAGGAGAAAAAAGTAAAGAACAAGAATAAGATTGGGTTGCCTCCCAACAAGCGCTATCGTTTAACGCCCCTAGCTAGGCATGATGATTTCAATGATGCTCACATAAAAGATAATAATTGAAACATAAAGAGAGCATCATGAAGAATATTACTAGCACATTTAAGTCTAACCCACTTCCTATGCATAGGGATTTTGTGAGCAAACAACTTGTGGGAACAATAATCAACTTGCGTAGGAAGGTAAAACAAGCATAACTTCAAAATTTTAAGCACATAGAGAGGAAACTTGATATTATTGCAATTACTACAAGCATATATTCCTCCCTCATAATAATTTTCATTATCACCATGAATGAATTCAACAATATAACTATCACATAAAGCATTGATTTCATGATCTACAAGCATAGGAGATTTACTACTCTCCACATAGGCAAAATTCTTCTCATTCATAATAGTGGGAGCAAACTCAACAAAATAACTATCATGTGAGGCATAATCCAATTGAAAACTAAAATCAAGATGACAAGTTTCATGGTTATCATTAGTCTTTATAGCATACATGTCATCACAATAATCATCATAGATAGCAACTTTGTTCTCATAATCAATTGGAACCTCTTCTGAAATAGTGGATTCATCACTAAATAAAGTCATGACCTCTCCAAATCCACTTTCATAATTATCACAATAAGATTCAACACCCTCCAAAATAGTGGGATCATTACTTCCTAAAGTTGACACTCTTACAAACCCACTTTCATCAATATAATCATCATAAATAGGAGGCATGCTATCATCAAAATAAATTTGCTCATCAAAACTTGGGGGACAAAAATATCATCTTCATCAAACATAGCTTCCCCAAGCTTGTGGCTGTGAACATCATTAGCATCATGGATATTCAAGGAATTCATACTAACAACATTGCAATCATGCTCATCATTCAAGTATTTAGTGCCAAACATTCTAATGCATTCTTCTTCTAGCACTCGAGCACAATTTTCCTTTCCATCATTCTCACGAAAGATATTAAAAAGATGAAGCGTATGAGGCAAACTCAATTCCATTTTTTAATTTTCTTTTATAAACTAAACTAGTGATAAAACAAATCAACCAAAACCCTAATGTCACCTAGATACTCCAATGTCACCTCAAGTATCCGTGGGTATGATTATATGATATGCATCACACAATCTCAGATTCATCTATTCAAACCAACACAAAGAACTTCAAAGAGTGCCCCAAAGATTCTACCAGAGAGTCAAGACAAAAACATGTGCCAACCCCTATGCATAGGTTCATGGGAGGAACCCGCAAGTTGATCACCAAAACATACATCAAGTGGATCACGTGATATCCCATTGTCACCACAGATAACCACGGCAAGACATACATCAAGTGTTCTCAAATCCTTAAAGACTCAATCCGATAAGATAACTTCAAAGGGAAAACTCAATCCATTATAAGAGAGTAGAGGGGGAGAAACATCATAAGATCCAACTATAATAGCAAAGCTCGCGATACATCAAGATCATACCACCTCAAGAACACGAGAGAGAGAGAGAGAGATCAAACACATAGCTACTGGTACATACCCTCGGCCCCGAGGGAGAACTACTCCCTCCTCATCATGGAGAGCGCCGCGGTGATGAAGATGGCCACCGGTGAGGGATTCCCCCTCCGGCAGGGTGCCGGAACAGGTCTAGATTGGTTTTCGGTGGCTACGGAGGATTCTGGTGGCGGAACTCCCGATCTATTCTCTTCCTTCAAGTTTTTAGGGTATATGGATATATATAGGAGGAATAAGTACGTCGGTGGATCTCCGGGCTGCCCACGAGGCAGGAGGCGCGGCCCCCACCCTCGTGGGCTGCCCGGGACTCTTCTGGTCCATCTCCGATACTCCGTGGGCTTCTTCTGGTCCAAAAATAAGTTCCGTGAAGTTTCAGGTCAATTGGAATCCGTTTGATTTTTCCTTTTCTGCAATACACTAAAACAAGAAAAAAACAGAAACTGGCACTGGGCTCTAGGTTAATAGGTTAGTCCCAAAAATCATATAAAATAGCATATAAATGCATATAAAACATCCAAGGTTGATAATATAATAGCATGGAACAATCAAAAATTATAGATACGTTGGAGACGTATCAGGCATTGATCACGGAGGGCCTCTACATCAACTCCATGCCCCCTCCAATGATGTGTGAGTAGTTTACTTCAGACCTTCGGGTCCATAGTTATTAGCTAGATGGCATCTTCTATCTCTTTGAATCTCAATACAAAGTTCTCCTCGATCTTCTTGGAGATCTATTCGATGTAACTCTTTTTGCGGTGTGTTTGTCGAGATCCGATGAATTGTGGGTTTATGATCAAGTCTATCTATGAACAATATTTGATTCTTCTCTGAAATATTTTATGCATGATTGGTTATCTTTGCAAGTCTCTTCGAATTATCAGTTTGGTTTGGCCTACTAGATTGATCTTTCTTGCAATGGGAGAAGTGCTTAGCTTTGGGTTCAATCTTGCGGTGCTCGATCCCAGTGACAGAAAGGGAAACGACACGTATTGTATTGTTGCCATCGAGGCTAAAAAGATGGGGTTTATATCATATTGCTTGATTTTATCCCTCTACATCATGTCATCTTACCTAAGGCGTTACTCTGTTCTTATGAACTTAATACTCTAGATGCATGCTGGATAGCGGTCGATGTTTGGAGTAATAGTAGTAGATGCAGGAAGGAGTTGGTCTACTTGTCGCGAACGTGATGCCTATATACATGATCATGCCTAGATATTCTCATAATTATTCTCTTTTCTATCAATTGCTCGACAGTAATTTGTTCACCCACCGTAATACTTATGCTATCTTGAGAGAAGCCACTAGTGAAACCTATGGCCCCCGGGTCTATTTTCCATCATATAAGTTTTCAATCTATTTTTACTTTGCAATCTTTACTTTCAATCTATATCATAAAAATACCAAAAATATTTATCTTATCATTATTATCTCTATCAGATCTCACTCTCGTAAGTGACCGTGAAGGGATTGACAACCCCTTTATCGTGTTGGTTGCGAGGTTCTTATTTGTTTGTGTAGGTACGAGGGACTTGCGTGTGGCCTCCTACTGGATTGATACCTTGGTTCTCAAAAACTGAGGGAAATACTTATGCTACTTTGCTGCACCATCCTTTACTCTTCAAGGGAAAACCAATGCAGTGCTCAATAGGTAGCAATTGTTCATTGATCCAACACGGTTTATTCCTAGAAACTGCATGCGTTGCGTGAGGTCATCGCCCACGGTGTTTTCTCAATAACCGTCTACAATAGGAAAACCCAATTAGCAAGCTCATTAGTCAATTAGTGGGATTATTTCCCTATTATTAATAATACATTTACTAATCTAATTGACATTCATATTAAGCACATAATATATTCCTTTTCCATATTAAGGAAGCAGGGTTTCATAATTGAAATACATCGGAGTATAGCTTCAGCACTCAGCTACCCCATTACACAACTACACCAGCAGCAAGTTTCACATGCAACATCTAAAACCTTTCAAAATTAGCATCATAGACGGTACATAGAGAGATGAATCTCATCTGGAAAACTGCTGAAGCGGAAGGCGAATATTGAGCCTTCATTCATGTTGAAGGTCTTTGCAACTTTAGGCCAGTGCGTGTGGATGATTGACCGTCCATCCTTCGACCTCTTCAGGAACACTTCAATATTGAACTGTGGGTGTTGTATGAAAACTTTCCTCGCCTCCTGGCCACAGAGGTGGTTTGAGAGGTAATCATCAGTGAATCCTGAAAACAAGGATGTGCATAAATATCTTCTCTATATTGGAAATGGGGCAAAGGAATAAAAAGGCAAGGTAATAGTTAGTACCATCTTATAAACCTCAGTGCTTCCCATTGTTTCCCTACAACACATATAAGGTAGTTAGTCATCAGGTTAAGTAAGGGTTCGCATGCTATCAGTAAAATATGTTGATGATAAATAAGACATTGCAGATTCATCAGATTAATTCAAGCCACATGGAAAACCCATTTATCCAAACCAAGCATGATTTAGAACTAGGAAATATAGCACTTGTATATGTTTCTCGTGTATTAAGTGCAGCCAAATTCAATTTATTCCTCACATGGTATACAATAACAGAATGCAGCCACAACAATTGAACATCGCATTGCAGAATTGAGCCAAGCAGTTAACAAAACACCACAACAAATGAACCAAACGTTAACTGAGCACCACATTGCACAATATAACATACTCCTATAGAAGATCAGACAGTTAACAAAACCAAGCATGCTTAACAACTTGGAAATATCACGATTGTATTTGTTTCTTATGTATTTAGTACAGCCAAATTCGATTTATTTCTCACATGGTATACAATAACAGAATGCAGCCACAACAATTGAGCATCGCATTGCAGAATAAAACCAAGTAGTTAAATAAACACCACAACAAATGAACTAAACGTTAATTGAGCACCACATTGCACAATATAACATACTCGTAATAGAAGATCAGATAGTTAACCAAACCAAGCATGCTTAACAACTTGGAAATATTGCATGCTAAATAATTGAACACACATTTGCAGAATTGAACCAAGCAGTTAACTGAACACCACATTGCACGAGATATAGAACATATACAATATAGCAGAAGATTGCATGGTAAAAGTAGATAGCACAATTCACTAGAATTTGTTAAGGGAAGGCAGTAGCTAGCAAACTGAATATGGGTCCTTATAGTGAGCTAATGAGACAAGCTACTCCTCATTGTCGGAGATATCGATGATGATTGGCTCCTTGGACATGGAAGAGGGTGAGGCCTCCGCATTGTGGGTGCCCTCGTTGTAGTGGTGAGTTGCCTAAGCCGCTCCCGGCACCAACTTGCTGGCTCTCGAGATGAGGTAAGCACGTGCACGCTAAGAAAACACCTCATAGTCTTCGTCGAAGGCACCGACGATGGCCTCGAGAAATGCCACGAACTATCGTTTAAAGCAGCCAACCGTGTCGCGGCGTCGGCGCGCGAGGCATCAACGGTGGCCTCGATGGCGAGGTGATCCTCCAGGATCTGGGGGTCGGCACGAATGGCAGCCATCGCGACCTCATCCACGCGTGCGGCCGCGTTTTGCTTCTCCGCTGCCAAATGCTCCTTGAGATCCTGGCTATACTGCGTGCACCACGGCTTAGGTCGGCGCTTATTTGGTGGAGGGGTCTGTGATTTGGGTGGATGGTGTTGCACTCGCGCTGGCGGTCGGGGCATGTGAGATGTGGAAGGAGGAGGAGGATGGGGGTCGGGTGTGGATTACCTGCCTGGATAGGCGAGGCCGAGCAGCGTGAAGGATGGTCGCCGGCGAGGAGGCGGAGCTTCAAGCAAGGAGTGAAGGTTTCAACTTGGAAAGGAAGGTGGAAACAGGGGAAAAGCTTTTGGTAAGGGGGAGGGGGCGGGGAGGTAGATATTTCCGTGGAAGCCGAAAATTTGGAATCGCTTCAGCGAAAAAACTGGCGCGCAAAGTGTCATCAGACACGATCCCTTATTCAGTGCGGGCTATGGACTGTAGCCATCGCACCTTCTCGCGTACGCCGTATGTGTACTATACTCCGACAGTGCTCCAAGATATTATGTGCTACATCTCACACGGTTGGTTATAATAAACTGTCTGGGATCTACTTGATTTTTCGTCTTGATTTGAATTACATAATGGGGTCACAGTGGCCATGGACGGTGTTTGAATTGCTATACCTTTTATCTGCAGTGAACATGCAACTATATGTGTGTCCTAAAAGAATTGGAATTATTCAGGGTTCGTTTGGACATTTTTATGCATTAAGTGAGTTTTCAATGCATTTACGTGCATAATTCAAATTTGAACTACATGCACATGCTCCAGTGCATATAAATTGGTTGAAAAATCACATCTTTGTTCTTCGGTGCATGCTTAGGTCCCATGAAAGAAATGGGAATGAATGTCAAACACCCTGCCACCGTCACTCGGCCGCAAACATTGAGATACCTGGTTTTTAAATTCTAGTAAATCCAAAACTCATCTGAAATTCATGAAACTTGGCATGCTATCATGGAGCGGCATCAACATGCCGTGGTAAATTTTTTGTCCCATTTGGGGCAGGTTTGGGTATATGCTTCTCACAAACCAGAGCTTCTCACAACAAGCATGATGGTTTCAGTAGGGAACGCCCCACCTTTGGGGACAAAACGATATCCATTGCCTCGTATTGCTTTCAAAACAATTCTCGTGTCAACATAGAACAACAGGAGTGGTGTGTTACTTTTTGTGACTTTTCGGGGTTTGTTTGGACATTTTTATGCATTAAGTGAGTTTTCAATGCATTTATGTGCATAATTCAAATTTGAACTACATGCACATGCTCCAGTGCATATAAATTGGTTGAAAATCAAATCTTTCTCCTTGGGTGCATGCTTAGGTCCCATGCAAGAAATGAGAATGAATGTCAAACACCCTGCCACCATCGCTCGGCCGCAAATATTGAGATACCTTGTTTTTAAATTCTAGTAAATCCAAAACTCGTTTGAAATTCATGAAACTTGGCATGCTATCATGGAGCGGCATCAACATGTTGTGGTAATTTTTTTCCCATTTGGGGCAGGTTTGGGGATATGCTTCTCACAAACCAGAGCTTCTCACAACAAGCCTGATGGTTTCAGTAGGGAACGTCCCACCTTTGGGGACGAAACGATATCCATTGCCTCTTATTGCTTTCAATTTTTTTCTCGTGTCAACATAGAACAACAGGAGTGTTGTGTCATTTTTGGGATTTTCGGGGTTCGTTTGGACATTTTCATGCATTAATTGAGTTTTTAATGCATTTATGTGCATAATTCAAATTTTAACTACATGCACATGCTCTAATGCATATAAATTGGTTGAAAAAGGAAATATGTGTCCTTGGGTGCATGCTTCGGTCCCATGCAAGAAATGGGAATGGATGTCAAACACCCTAGCACGGTCACTCGGTCGCAAACATTGAGATACATGGTTTTTAAATTCTAGTAAATCCAAAGCTCGTCCGAAATTCATGAAACTTGGCATGCTATCATGGAGCGGCATCAACATGTCGTGGTAATTTTTTTATCCCATTTGGGGCGGGTTTGGGGATATGCTTCTCACAAACCAAAGCTTTTTCACAACAAGCGTGATGGTTTCAGTAGGGAACGTCCCACCTTTGGGAACGAAACGATATCCATTGCCTCTTATTGCTTTCAAAAAAAATCTTGTGTCAACATAGAACAACATGAGTGTTGTGTCAATTTTTGGGATTTTTCGGGGTTCGTTTGGACATTTTTATGCATTAATTGAGTTTTCAATGCATTTATGTGCATAATTCAAATTTGAACTACATGCACATGCTCTAACGCATATAAATTGGTTGAAAAAATAAATCTATGTCGTTGGGTGCATGCTTAGGTCCCATGCAAGAAATGGGAATGAATGTCAAACACTCTGCCACGGTCACTCGGCCGCAAACATTGAAATACCTGGTTTTTAAATTCTAGTAAATCCAAAGCTCGTCCGAAATTCATGAAAGTTGGCATGCTATCATGGAGCGGCATCAACATGCGGTGGTAAACTTTTTGTCTCATTTGGGGCAGGTTTGGGGATATGCTTCTCACAAACCAGAGCTTCTCACAACAAGCATGATGGTTTCGGTAGGGAACGTCCCACCTTTGGGGACGAAACGATATCCATTGCCTCTTATTGCTTTCAAAAAATTTCTCATGTCAACATAGAACAACAGGAGTGTTGTGTCATTTTTTGGGATTTTTCGGGGTTCGTTTGGGCATTTTATGCATTAATTGAGTTTTCAATGCATTTATGTGCACAATTCAAATTTGAACTACATGCACATGCTCTAATGCATATAAATTGGTTGAAAATTCAAATGTGTGTCCTTGGTTGCATGCTTAGGTCCCATGCAAGAAATTGGAATGAATTTCAAACACCAGGGCACCGTTGATTGCCGGCGAAACATTGAGATACTTTCTTTTTAAAATGCTAGTAAATCCAAAACTCATTGCCAGCAAAACGTTGAGATACTTTGTTTTTAAATTCTAGTAAATCCAAAACTCATCTGAAATTCGTGAAACTTGGCATGCTTTCATGGAATGGCACCCGACATGCTGTGGTATTTTCCGTGTCCATTTTGAGAGAAGGCGCACTCGAATAACAGCCAACAAAGGCATTTCGAAAAAATACCTGCCACTTTAATATTGTATAATTCAAACTGTGTGCGTTCTGTTAACCATTCATGTGACGCCATGTGTCTTGGTTTTAATGGCTATAGGAGGTGCTGTGTGGACAACTACTTTTGAATGGGAGGCGTGTGAGCGCACTCCGATGCGCAGGCTCACCGGGAAGCATACCAGCTGTTCAGCGCAGGATCTGTGCATCTCTTCAATGCAAACGGTTCAAATTGCGGTATGCAAATTAAAGCTAGACTTCGGCGCTAAGCCAAGAGACACTGCGATTTGTCAAAATATGCAGCTAAAAATCAATAGCAGTATCTATTTTTTGCAACTAAAATTTAGTAATTAAGCATAGATTTCATTCATAGAGATTAAGCAGTCGTTCTCACCGGGAAGCGAGACAGCCTTGGACTGCCGCCCGCCTCGCTCCCACTGGTCTATATTAATGGCGCCGCCAAGCGGCCGCACCCCCCATCCTCGCCACACAAACAATCCTCTCTCTCCGCCCGCATCCTTGACGCCGCTCTGAGTCCTCAAATCCGTCAGTGTACGAGGATGCCACCGAAGCACCCCATCTGAGGGAGTGGCGACGTCGGGGCAGCTGAAGCACCGGAGCACGGTGTGAATATGGAGATAGAGGTTTCTATCGCCGCCGACGAGGTGGAGAACGAGGATGCCAACAAGCAGAGGCGGGTTAAGAAAGAACCGCAAGTGACTCCAGCAGGCCTAGACTTCATCAACAACCTCCCCGATGATATGTTGATAGTCATTGTATCCCTCCTCCCAATCAAATATCGGGTGAGGACAACCGCCCTTTCCTGGCGGTGGCGCCCCCTATGGCTCCTCACCCCTGTCGACCTCCTCGACACCCACAAGCTCTGCCATGGCTATCGCCAAAGCTTGGATGCGTTCTCCCAGATCCTCGGTATTAACCATGGCTCAATCAAAGGCCTTATCATGGGAAAGTTCCGTTCCAATGGCAAGGACCGAGCCAAGCTTGACGAGTGGTTCCGATCCCCCGCCATAGATCGGCTCGAGAAGCTCAGTTTTAATGATGGGCATATGCGCTTGCTGCCAACGTCCGTGCTCTGCTTCGCGCCCACGCTACGCCTCTCCAAGTTCATGAACTTCCATCCCCCCTTAATGACGCGCCCGCTCTTTTTCTACCATGACTGAAGCACCTCAAGCTTGTCGACGTCCGCATCCCAAAGGATGACATGGAGCACCTGCTCTGTGGCTGTACTACACTTGAGTTCCTTCGTCTTCAGGCAATTAATTGGTTGAGTACCTTGCGCATCACCTCCAGGACTCTCTGGACTATTTATGTGTGTTGTCGGTGCTGCAACGAAAGATCACAAAAGGTGGACTACAATATGGTCATCCAGGACACACCCTCACTTGAGAGATTACTTGTAGTTGATCAACAAGGTCCAACAAGAATCAATGTCATTTATGCGCCGAAATTGAAAGTGGTGGGCTACTCGTTTGTCAAATACTACAACTTTCACGTACAACAGTCACCTTATACCTCTCCTTCTTGATATCAGCGGTATTTCTAGTTTTGAAGATGTATGTTCGTCTGTCATCCAGCGCAGCTTCACCCAGACTCTGGGCACAATGAAGGTCTTGGCACTAGAATCTGTCGGCCCCAACTTGGACCAAGTTGTCAGTTGCCTGAGCTGCTTTCTGTGCCTGAAGAAGTTGTATATCGAGGTGATGTTCCTTTCCTGTTAAATGTTAACCATACGGGAGTTCAATTTTTTGCACCTTTTCCCAAGTTTACAATGATAGTGTACTATGATTTCTGAAGGAATTTTGGAGGATTTTAGGACATACACCCCCACCCCATATTGGTTGCTTCATCCATATGGTTACAATCATCCATAAGCATTTATCCTTTGGATTCATCTGTACTAGTTTTCTTAGGGAATTTTTCATCCAATCCAACCTCCTGTGAAGAAGGCTACATGTTTCTAGATTGTAATCAAATCCCCATGTTAATCATGCCAAACCGAAGATGGCATGTTGGTGCATTTTACAAATCCTGCAAACCAAATGGGCGTGTAGCGGTGTTCAAAACTGCGTGTAGGCACTAACACATTCTCTTCTTTTGCAGATAATAATAGGCCCGAAGGTGGATAATGTTTATAACGACAATCACATCGAATGCATGGATCTGTATCTCTCAAATATTACTTTGAACTCCTATCGAGGGACCTTACCGGAGATTACACTCGCTAGGTTCTTTCTTGCCAGAGCAAAGGTGCTAAGGTATTGAGGTTGAACACGCATTTAATTATAAAAGATGAATGGTATGATTATCAGAGCCGGCAGGTACCGCGGAATGGAAGAGCCTCCAAAAATGCCAAACTTCGTATTGGAAGAGCATATGGCAAAGCAATTGGAAGTCATTGTGTCAAACCCATACATGACTTGTCAGCGGCTGATCACTTTTTAGAAATGACGCAGCTTGCAATGTTTGAATTTGGGATCTTTGAATTTGAACCTTCCAATATTTATGGTATTTGTTATATTGAACCATTTCTGTTCTCTTGTCTCAACGCAAACAGTTCAACCGAGTGAACCACATGTCGTATATCGCGCACACCTTGATCTAGATGACCATTTCTTTTGTGTTGCCTAATCACAAACAGTTCATCCGAGTGAATTGTATGTTGTACATCGCACACACCTTGATATGGCTGACCTTTTATTTTGTGTTGCCTAATCACAAACAGTTCGTCCGAGTGAATCGTATGTGGTACATTGCACACACCTTCATCTGGCTTCCCGTATCTTTTGTTCCTCCTCATCAAAAAGTTTTAATTGAACTGAACCGTATGCCCTGCATTGCACACACAACTAAAATATGAACCATGTTTGATGCATCCTCCATCGCAAACGTTTTGCACCTTTTTGACAGTTTTTTTACACCATTGTTTGCGATTATTGGATCGCACACAGTTTCGTCGAAGGGTCTCTGATTGTAGTGTCGTGTCGGCATCATCCTGTAGTAGTGTCTACGCACACTTGACATTTGCTTTACCGGAAACAAGTATGGAACTATTTTGCAAGGATAAAACTGTGAGTACTTTGCAGGAATAAAAGTATGAATAAAATGCAAGATAGTAAAAGTGGATAGCTTTTGTCAACAAGAAAGTCATTTGTCCCTAGGCAACCGATAACAAGTACCGGTAATCATTCTTGCAATTTTACATGAGGGAGAGGCATGAGCTTACATACTTTCTCTACTTGGATCATATGCACTTATGATTAGACCCCTAGCAAGCATCCGCAACTACTAAAGATCATTAAGGTCGTGAAATCCAACCATAGCATTAAGTATCAAGTCCTTTTTATCCCATACGCCATAACCCACTTATCCGTGTTTAGGCTATTGTCATCCCCCACAACACTGACAATAAGCAAGCCATGAACATATTGCAACACCCTATAGCGGGGGGCCCTCACGTTTGTGCGAGACGGAGGGCACCGTAGGACAGCACCATAAATAAAATATACAATCATACCAACCAAGATCACGATTAACCCATAGGACAAAACGGATCTACTCAGACATCATCGGATAACCATAGATCATTGGGAAATAATATATGGAGTTGAGAACCATGTTTAAGTAGAGATTACAGCGGGGAGAAGGGGTGTTACATCGCTGGATAGAGGGGGGAGAGTTGGTTTTGCCGGTAGCAAGATTGTTGATGCAGATCACCGTCACGATCCTTGCCCCGGTGGCACTCCGGCACCACTAGGAGAGAGGGGGAGAGAGCTCCCTCCTTCTTCTTATTCCTTGGCCTCCCCCTAGATGGGAGGAGATTTCCCCCTCTGGTCCATGGCCTCCATGGCGGCGGACGGGCGGGAGCCCCTCCGTGATTGGATCTCCCTCTCTATTCTCCTCTATTTCGCGTTCCCCAGATCTGGTCAAAAACCGTTTCTTATATTCCTAGAGATCCGTACACTACTAGGGAAAACCTTATACACAGAAACTTACCAGTAGCGCGGGACAAAAAGAAGCGCTACTACAATTTACCACTAGCGCATGTTATCCAAACGCGCTGTAGCTAAGATCGTAGCAGTAGCGTGTCTAACTGTAGAGGCGCTACTACTACAATTCTCCTTACTATTCTCGCCAGGGTACCTATAGTAGCAGTGTGCCTAAGGAAAGCACTGCTGCTGCTAAGATTGTTGTAGCGGCGTGTTTCGCACAGGAAGCGCTACTGCTAAGGAAAGGAAAATAAAATGAAAAACATATAGAAAAGTAAATGAAAATGAAAGAAATAGAAAAAGGGGAGGAAAAAAAGAAAATGTGAATGAAAATAAATGAAAAGGAAAAATAAAGGAGAAATGCGTAGCAGCAGCGGGCTTTATGGCACGCGCTATAGCTAATGTAGCAGTAGCGCTTTCCATGGAACGCGCTGCTGATACTTTCTGCTTAACCAACCATTTTCTTCTTCCCCAACGCCCACTTCCCCTAAATCCAACACGCGTGCGTCTGCTGTCACCGCCGTCATCGCCCGGCCGCCGCGCACTCTACCGTCGCCCTCCGCACGCCATCGACGCCGCCCCCGACCCCAACCTCGACGCAGCCCCCGACCCCGACCTCAACGCCGCCCCCGACCCCGACCTCGATACCCC